>NC_139231.1:105074846-105375100 GCF_977018435.1 Lepisma saccharinum
CACACCTATATGGCTACAAATAGTGATGATTAATCACACAGTTTTTACTAATACATAACGTCAAAACTTTGATAAGCAAGGAGCTGCAAATATGCATTTAGTGACTTATAAGTCACACAATCACGCTGCATTAAAACTTCATTCAGCGTTCCAAAGGAATCAATGACCTACGAAACGTGCGGTGTGTTAGTACTAGAAATTGATGCGATTCAACTATTGGCATAAAAGGATAGACGTGAATATTTTATAAACAAAATTTAATTTTATACAGCATTAATTCTATGAAATAAGCATACTATGATGTACGTTTCCCCATCCCGAAAAATGTCTTGCGCACGGCGCCATGTTTCTCTCGTCTTCGAAGAAGCCGCTCATGCTAGGAATCAATAATAGCACATTGACATGCAGCACAGATTAATTATTTTTCTCTCTACTCACCTGTGGTAAATTAGCCGATATCTGCCGCTGGAGGGAATCACGCTCCTTTTCAACATCAGTAAGCTTGGCTTCTGTTTCTGCAAGTCGCTCCTGTGTTTCACGAAGGCTGTCCATAAGCTTGTCTCGTTCGTCCAACATAGACACCATAAGCTGTTCAAAGTTAGCATCTTCTCCGGAAAACTGAGAGCTTCTTTGGCTAATACTATCCTCCGATATAGTAGGCATAACATCGCACATCATATTCCACATTTTCGATTATTTACGGAAGCACCCACACCTATGAAATAAATACTATTCCGCCGAAGCAACAACAAGCAATACAAACTGGAGATCTAGCAGAATGTTTCTTATTGTACAGCACATGCAGTTAATATATTATCTAAATCTTGTACACTGATTATTTAAAAGTTTCATACACGAGTAAATACACGAAACAATATTACAGCTAAAGCATTTCACACACATTCTTGCCAAAAGTTAGCTAGTCCCACCTACGAAGCTCCAATAAACCAGTCCGACAAGAACACCGCCGACTCAAGCAGCCATTTTGGTATGTGACGTCAGTTCATGTCACATGATCTGTCAGTCCAATATGGCTGTCGAAAGTGGAGGACCGTCTGTTCGAAAATTTTACTTTTCTTTATATTTTTTTAAAATTGTGGCATCATGGGTGAAAGAAAGAGTGTAGTAAGGGACAATTTCAGTGAAAGAAGATGTCGGGGGCGAGCAAAAAGACGGGGAGAAGGCTGAGTTCGCAAAAAGCGCTGGACAAAAATCTTGCAGGTACGCAAGGACGAAACTTATGTTTTGTGTACTTTCTGTATTTTGAGTTTTAGTGATAGTTTTAAGCTGATGACATTAAAGAATGATTATGGTACATTGGGTATTGTAGTGCAGCATTTTCACACCACCTGGTTCTTCATCGTTACTCTAAGAGACCAAGCTTCACGACCGTACAACACATGAGCAATTTCCCCCCCTTTATGTTTTCTCCTTGTTAACACTAGAACACCCAATATGTTTTCATAGTGCCATAACTTGACTAGTTGAAATAGAAATCCGTTTTTCTAAAATATTGACTAATTCCCAAAAATAGAAACACGAATAGAACAATCATTTCTTAACCTATACATGACAAAAATACAGTCTACATATGTTGATTTCTGGTATGCTTTTTTTTCGAAGTAAAGTGGAACTTGTTTATAAGATGAAAGACAAATTTTTCACAAATTAAAATATTGAACTCCAGAAACAATGACATTTTCTATCATGATACCACCTAAAAACACCTGGACTAAAATATATGTATACAGCTATAAGAAATAGCCCCGTCTAGTTCACTGCACTTTTTGACAACAGTGTGCAGTGCAGGTGTATCCAGTGTCAGGTTGGTGCAAGGAAATGACGTTCAACCAACTAGACGGAAAGAGGTGTTCAAGTCCATAAGATTCAACAAATGCCTGTCTGCTGCTTTAAACTGTCATTTGATTAGTTAGTAGTCACCACGTGACCATACACCACACATACACCGGTCCGGAAGGTAGTGCAAACGGTGCAGACACCAAATACACTAAATGACTCAAATCAACGAACTAGTCGACTCTGTGCTGCACTGTGTAACCAGTTAGAAGCTTCGGTGCAAAGAGATTCAAAAAATGCAGCGAACTAGACTGGGCTAATGATATGATGTAGGTGTTTACAAAAAATGAAACTTTTTTAAAATGTATTTTATATTAAGTTTTATGTCTTTTTACTTTGTTTATGTGAACATAACACATTGCTCTCCACATATAGATTGCCTGCAAACTAAAGAGTAGGTGGTTGGTAGTCATTGTTCCACATGATCTTCTTTCACTACATTCTTCACTATCTGATTGATCTTCCGCATCAACTTATTGTAGCATGTTATCAATTTTTTACCAGTCCAAGGGAAAATGAAATTTCATGTTTACAGTTGTGTAGCTATTTTGAGACACTGGAATAACAGTGTGCTATGCAAAATTGTATGCACAAATACAAGAAACAAAAATAAACAGTTCTGGAACTATCAAAAGTAACGCCATTACTAATACAACCTCATAATATTCAGGAACACAATTATATCTTACAAATAACATGGCAAAATGTCAAACACAATCTTATGAAAGCACCAACTAGACTGCTAGGGGAGTCAGCATGCACACATCCCAGTGTATTCATTGGTATCATGCACACACATTTTCTGTATGAAAGGTCCTATAAAAGTATGTCGGTTCAACCAGACCATGGTACCCATGATCTCAGATTTTCATGAAACTTGGCACAGTGGTGAGAAACCACATACATTCTTTTTGTCTCTAACTTGTCTGGTTTCGTTTTTATAGCACCTCAAACTTTAAGTGATTCATCTTTCCTTCCATTCCCATAGCCTCCAAGTATATGCTACACTGTCCTGGAAACAATTCTATCTCCCTTATAAATTATTCAATCTTTTTGAAACTTCACAACAATGTTAACCAAACCGTAAGGATTCCAGAAAAAATATGTCTACATTCCGATTTTATATTTTAGTACACTAATAAATTAATAAAATAAGGTAAAATTTACTATACACAAACACGTGTAACTTCTTTGTTTTGTCACTTTTAACATTCATACTTACGTATCTTCTTTGCAGAACATTCTTTAAGGTGTATTCACGTTTTTTTGATCAAAGTAATTTCAATTTTTCACATTACGAGTACTTCTTTCTTTTCGTTTTTGTGCTTCCATAAGACACAATATGGCACATACAGCTTGGTAGATCATCGTGCCTCGTGCTTGTGTTTTGTCGATTTTCATTCGGTATGCAGTGTTTCCAACCTTCTTAACTGAAAAAATACAAACAGTTAAAATGTGTTGAACCATTGGCGATAGCGCCAAGACACATTACGTTAGGTTAAGCAAACATAGTTAAAATTTGTGTAACTAGTTAGGATAGGCAAATACAGTTAAAATTCGTTTAACTATGTTTGCCTAACCTAACCTTACTTAATGTTTCTTGGGGCTATTGTGAATGGTTCAACGGATTTTAACTATGTTTGTATTTTTGGTTGGAAACACTGCATACCCAATGAACATCGACAAAACACAATCACGACGACCCAAAGGCTATTGTGTGGCAGAGAATTACTTTTGAACAAAAATAATGAATTTCCGCTATGACACATTCCCACATGACAGAAAACACCTTCCAGATGTTCGACAATGCTAGAGGAACTAATTTCTGTAAGTAGTTTCTTCTGTAAAAATCAATAGTAAACATTTACCATAAAATAATTATATCTGATTTTTTTTTTACTGAAAACATGTTTTACTAAAGTTTTAATTGTCATTGAAAGGGAAAGATGCAATGCCAACACGAGTATTTTTAATGTGATTTAACTACCCAGAAATAAATGTGATGGCTTTTTCATTACTTCTGAATTTTTTTTAAAAATGACTACCAGATTTTATATTTTTCAAATTAACTTTTAATCTAGGAATCTAGCTTCAAAATATCACAGACACACGTAAAGTGTTCCATCATTTTTTTAAAAAAAAGTTTTAGGCAGTGTTGATGCGAGTGTGGTCACTATTCATGGCATGTTTGTGACCTGGAATTCTCTCTCTATCAAAAAAAAGGGGAGGGGAGGCGATCTCGCAACACATTTCACTTTTTCCTCCAACTGGTTTATTGATCGGAGATGCAAGGTGTATGGAAGACAACCAAATATCAACATCCCTTCCACGTAGTACACCCTGGACTGCATTGTGCAGACTAGCGAGGCTCTGGCGTCTGGACTCACGGTCAATATAATTCTCCGTGGGGCTGGTATTCTGTGCTGTCCATCTCATCTTATCACCATTCTTCCTTATATTCCCGATTAGCCTAAAATGGCAGAAAAGGGAAGTAAAATAAACTAAATCAAATCTAATTGTTTGGAGATACTTTGCATAAAAATGTTCATTTCATTGTTTTGACTCACTTATTTCCATCATTCCCGAATAAACTGGATTCATTTCAACATTATGTAAAGCTTGGTAGAATCCAGGAATATAGTTCCGCAAAATGAAACTTACTTCCATATTCATATCCATTATTCTAAATGCCTGACTTGCCCTCCTATACAACTTGTGAAATTATTTACATATCCAGAACTAGACCCAAAACTTAATAATAGAGCTGCACTTGTTATCTTAATTTTGTA
Organism: Lepisma saccharinum; assembly: GCF_977018435.1. Taxonomy (NCBI): domain Eukaryota; kingdom Metazoa; phylum Arthropoda; class Insecta; order Zygentoma; family Lepismatidae; genus Lepisma; species Lepisma saccharinum. Next base: position 105,079,493 of record NC_139231.1, read on the forward strand.
CCAATTGGTGATTTTATCACTTTTCAGGTAAGATCATGGCAACCCTCTCATAATAAGCCATGTTGCATGTCATTACTGGTGTCTACAATTATCAGAAAATGTATTGCTCCCTAAGTGTACAGTAAAAATAAGATTGATCTGCTAATATAGATTTTTCATTTGCTGATGTTTTCTGTTCGTATTATTATTATTTCAGATATAACTCTGGATGATTATGCCAACTCATCTGTATCCAGTGGAAAAAGGAGAATGAAAAAAGCAGCAACTAGCAGTGTAGTTCGTGAAAGTATGACAGTTGCATTTTTTCTTTTGTAGAGATAACTTCTGAAAATATAGTTTTCTAATACACATATATTGGAATAAAATTCTGTAGTATAGCTGCTCTTTTTGCATTACACAACCAATTTTAAATGTACATTAGATTTATGCTTTCTATATTCCACATACTTCCTTGTCATTTTTGTATCTCTTGGATTCCTTGCAATGATGAGGATGAAATGTATGATGAGACACACCTGGGACCTCAGGCTTTGTAATGCATTATGGTGACTGCTCCTCAACAGAGGTTACCCTTGTTGTTTCTGATTCAATGTAATGACGTATTAGGGAGCATTCAGACCAAAGTGGCAACAACACATTCCCTTAAGTCTATAAGCAAGCATTCACCATGCATGCACATAAAACAGACCGAGGCAACATAGTGCACAGTAGTCAGAAAATGTCCAAGTCTGAGCAACATGCAAGTGACGCTTGTCGGTTTGGTTTGAAAGCTTGTTTAGTTTATTGGAAATAATTCTAGCTAAATTTAAAATCTTAATTATGGTGCAAGAGCTTTTTGAGTGTCAATGCCTTCCAAGTGGTTTTACATGGGGTGGTGCATGATCACTGCATGCAGTTCTATTGCCTGTTTTCTGGCTTTTGAGACTAGAGTCCACTACTTTTTTCTATTGTACGGCTCAAAACCAGTACCACTTAGACAAAAGGTTAGAGCTCATGCCTTTAATGTAAGTAGGGACTCTTTTAATTATTAATAATGTCATTATCTTGTATAAGCGCTAACATAAGATTAATTGCAAATTGCAACCAGCCATTTCTGGCATGCTCAGCAATCATTTCGTGCACGCATTTATTGATTGATCTGTTGTGTGTATTTTCATGTCAACTACTGATTAACTTTTGTTGTTCTTTTCAGTGAAACAGCTGTGTTTACATACTGACAACAGAGCATGGTACGAAAAACTTGAAGAATTTGAAGGAGATGTGGAAGTTGTTGAGGATGAAGAGGAGGAAGGTGGTAAATGTGAGTGTCATATGCACAATAAGTACGTACATACAGTATAATCAGTCGTGGCTGATGGTCTGACTTTATGGGTGTGCATTTCAGCACCAGAAGAAGTGTTTTATCACCCCTCTTAAATACTTGCTTCCATTTTTGTATACATAATGATGCTAAATATATTGGCATTTTCCTGAAAGTGAGCCTATGGAAAAGGTTTTTTTTTTCATTAAAAATATTAATGAAATATCTCTGTGAATTTTCCGTCTATCACGAAAAGAGCTATGTTATTGGGTATGGATAATTCAACATTCGATAACCTGACAAAATCATTAAAAACACAGAAATACTGATCTACGATATTCAATATTTTTCTCGATTTGCAAAATATTTATTAAGAATTTCTCCCTCGCTCCACTGATAATAGCGAACAATAATAATAATTGCATACATCTAACAAGCAGGGCCAGGCACCAAACCGGGGCATGAAGTCCAATTTGTGCACAGAAAAGCGAATGGAGACTACCTACAGTTTAAGGAGGGGTCCGAACCACTATGTGCCTCCACCCGTTAAATGGCTATTGGTCTTAAAAAGAGTTGGATTTATTGTTGACAAGAATTAATTGAAGCTACTGTTGAATAACTTAATAAGTATGTTGCAAAATCATCTAGCAATTTAAGCTGAGAGATGATTATTGTATTGATGTCATTATGTACTGTATTAAATAAGCACTTACCTACAATAAACATGTTCTTTAACAGAACTAAAGTATTTGTAAATTAAGGCTATTAAAATCGTAAATATATAACATGGTTATGATTTATATTGGAGGAAGGTGGAAAGTAGAGGGGGTGCCAAAATTCCACCTTGCCCTGTTGGAAATTTTATCTTCAGCCACTCTGCAAACAAGGTAGCCGGTCCAACGACCACATGCAAAAAATCAGTTGTAATCTATCTAGCAGTTATTTATTTCTAATGATCAACAAAATCAAGTGAATTCAAGAGAATAATAGATATTAAAGAAAACAATAGTACTCACTTAGTCCCCACTTCCCTGCTTTGTAATTTAGAACTTTTCTTTCCCTTCCACCTTATCTCTCTTATTACTGCAGTCGCTGCGTGCTTTGCTAACCTCCCTCCAAATATTCAACAACGTTAAATATTATATGTCTGCTTTTGCTATGTACAGTTTTCCCTTTCATCATGCTCACTTTGCAATGAAACTGGAACGATTTTTGACAGTGTAACAATTTTGCTACACAATGGAAATAGCTGACTGATCCACGTTCCTCCTGCGTGGGTGGATAATAATTTGACTTCAGCGCCACAGGAACAGTTTATTTTGGCCAAGCTGCACTAATAAGCAAAGGCAATGCAAGACATTGTTTAAAGCACATGTTTCGCTTTCAGTTGTCCCCTTCCCTCCCTCCCTCCCTTTCTTGCCCCTGCCATGTTTGGAACAGCATGGGTGAAGATACCATAGAAATTCCTTTTTCAAAAAAAAAATCCCTCAATTTACGATGAAGTGTGTTTGCCTCTACTCCGCTACATAATCTCGAATGGAACGGGATTGCAACATTGCATTTGGAACACAACACTAGCAGTGCAAGTTTAGCCCATAATGTTGCGAACTAGAAGAGCAAATCCCTTCTCTTTTTTTGCATGCTGCTAACGGCGGCAAACGAGCACATGGCAAATTGTGCAAAGCGAACGTATCTCAGTGGCAGGTGCTGGTAAAGCGAAGCCGATGGGGCGTGGGAACGTTTTAGGTTTTGAAGGAGATAGTGTCCAGTGAATAAATATAATAAAAATTAATAGCATTACAGATTTATTTGGGTATGCACGTGCAAATAAAAAGAAGCTGCTACTGCACGTAGGACCCTTCTAAAGTGTATGTCAAATCAACCAGAAACTCATAGTCTCAATTTTTCATAATATATTTGGTTGATAGTACCCTTCGTGTGGTCTAAGACACTGCGGGACGGCATGGGTTCGAGTTAGCCTGGGTTCTCGGCCTGTGTATAGGACAGGTGGCAACCCACCATCATGAGGAAATTGGGGAGTTACGAGTGAGTAGCATAACCCGGTCTCGGAAATCTCCTATATCGGCTGGGGGTTCAATGTGCTGACCCCATGTCACTCTATTACTGGTTGAAGATCTCCACACCTCTAGAAGGGAGGCTGGCTGTCTGGAGATAGACCAAGACTCTTACGTGCTGTCACGCCACGGGTTATTGTTATTGTACCCTTGGAGTGAGAATGAAAAAGACTCCAGACTCTCTACTCTCTTCAGAAAGCAATGTCGGTATGCCACTAAATAAACAAATTATCTTCCAAAACAAGAAAATATGATAGGAGACAAATGCTTGTTGTAATGTGCTCTAAAATCTACTCATTTAACATTGGTGTGTTGTTATATTATCATGGTATACTTTTAAAAATATATTTTCCATGTTCCCATTTATGTTCCATCCTCACAATTTCATCACACATTGGTAACGTACGTGAGAAATCACCTTTTTCTTTTTCTAAAAATTTCAGTGGTTTTTTTTTTTTAGATTTTCAGAAGAAAATATTTTATTTTTGAAAGTACCAAAATTATAAACACTAGAGCTGAGCTGATACTGATACAATTGCAGTACAAAATAACAAAGGATAGTCACGAAGTCATACTAACTCGTCACATCACTAGGCACGTATTTAGAAATATATAATTTGGGGAGCCAGTCCAAGCCAAGTGTCTCAGAAATATAATAATAAAATTATTTCTATTTAATACGATAATATAATTATTTGTTATAATATGAAAATTAATTAATTAGTACTTAATTTCTCCAATGCGTATGGAGTATTGTTGTATGTAACCACAGACTAAGAAACTGAAAAAATACAATGTTAATTCTTATTTCGTTCTTTCTACGAGGGTCACTATTTATATTTTGAGCCTAACAATGAAAAAACAGGAATTTGGCATTGAAATCTGCTTTATTGTTTATCGAAGTATTCTCCTTTATGGTCAATACACTTTTGCATTCGTTCGAACCATTTGTCAAAGCAGTTTTTCCAATCTTCTTGAGACACCTCCATAATATGGTTTTTGAACGCATCAACGGCATCTTCCGCCGACGAAAATCGTTGTCCACGCAATTTATTCTTGACATTCGGGAACAAGAAGAAGTCATTGGGTGCCAAATCAGGACTATACAGCGGATGACCCATCAATTCGATTTTTTGACTGTTCATAAAGTCGGTTGTTAGACGAGATGTGTGACAGCTGGCATTGTCTTGATGAAGAATGATCCGACGGCGTTTGTTTGTTTTCCGCATTTGACCGAAGACCTCTGGCAAACAAATTGTTGTGTACCATTCAGAGTTGACCGTTCTACGTTCCTCTAAAGGCACAGTTGCCACATGACCAGTTTTCCCGAAAAAACAGGCGACCATTTGTTTCGATGTGCTTCGAGCGCGAACAACTTTTGTTGGATTGGGTTCATCTTGAAACACCCATACAGTCAACTGCTGTTTACGTTCCGGCTCATATGCATATATCCATGATTCGTCACCTGTTACAATCTTATATACGTCTTTTGAAGCACCACGATTGTATTTATTCAGCATTTGTTTGCACCAATTGACGCGAGCGTCTTTTTGAGTTTTTGTCAAATTGTGTGGGATCCAACGAGAACATACCTTTCTCACAGCTAAATGATCATGTAATATTTTATATATGCTGGTGGAACTAATGCCTATGGTTGCCTCAATCTCACAGTATGTCACATGACGATCTTGCAGTATTAGGTTTAGCACAGCATCAATGTTTTCTTGAACAACAACTGATTTTGGACGACCTTCGCGAATCTCGTCGGTGAGCGAATGGCGGCCACGATTAAATTCGTTATACCAGCGTTTCGCAGTGGCAAAGGATGGGGCTTCATCGCCAAATGTGGAAGTAAGTTGATCGATGCACTCTTGTCTTGATAATCCACGTCGAAAATCGTAAAAAATCATCGCACGAAAATGTTCACGAGTTAATTCCATTTTATTGTTGTCGCGCAATCTCCAAGGCAACATAAACAACACAAATGAAGCTATTGACAAAACATTTGAAGTACGTTATGGTCAATAATGCCAGACGCAAACGTCAAATCGCGCCTAACTTCAATCAGTGTTGCCAAGGTTCAAAATATAAATAGTGACCCTCGTATCTTGACTAAAAAAAATGTTATTACATAAATAGTAGGGATGGGCCGATATGAAAATTTGGCCGATACCGATAAAGTACCGATATAAAATTTACCGATACCGATAACCGATATTCTACCGATCCGATATAAAATTAGAAATAGTCCTTGAAGAACCTGAAAGGTTCACTGACCTCTTTAATAAATGTGTGTTTCAAGGTGACTGCAGTGCAAGAGAAATTGCATATTTAGACATTTACTTTTTTAAAAAGTAGGGCATGTATATTATCCCTAAAAATTACAACAAAATGGCAGAATTTTGCACTAAATTATCAGAAAATAATCGATATATCGGATCGGTAAAATAATCGGTAATTTTACGGATAAACCGATACACCGATATGCCTATATCGGCCGATACCGATAGAGTACCGATTAATCGGTCCCATCCCTAATAAATAGTAAAAAGACAGATAAGATAGCAAATATTCGTCATCAAGCGTACGTGTAGTTAGACCGCTAGAATGTGTGTAAAAACAAGAGTCATGCCACTTTTGGCTACTTTTAGAAGATGGGGATGAGTGATGTGATGAAATTGATTAATGGACACTCCCCAAACATCCATGCCCAGGCCGGGATTCGAACCCTGGCATCATAGCATGATGTGCTAACCACTCTGTCACGGGGGCTGGCTTTCGGCAGAAATAAATTGCCATCATTGGCCGATACCGGCAGTCACTCGAAAGACAGAAGTGAAGAGGAATAAGTATAAATTGCTGATTCCTCTTCGTGCTTGAACGTAGATAAAACAAAGCTAATTTCACAAGTGACCTTCATCAATCTTTTCCAAGAACACCTCAACTACTGGCCCGGCATTAGTGCGGCGGAGGGTTACGAACATCCACATATCTTACCACCACGAGCTTCAAGCAAGAATTGGCAATGATGGTTTATTTCCCACAGCGTTAACTAAGCAGTTACATGCCTTCATAGTCACGTTTGGGTGACTTACCCATGCCTTTGATCTTGCCATCTGCTTTCAAACAGGGTAGGGATTTATGCAGTGTTTCTAGGAAAATCTATGGAACTTTCTGTGCTGGTCTCCCAATACCGATGGTATCAGCTCAGCCCTAATAAATACATTATTGTTGTTGGTATTAACTAATAGCCTGGGCCAAGAGCTTTAAAAATAAAACAGTCATATCTCTATATGTTAAATAATTTTGAAGTTAAGAAAATATTTATTTTTCTAAATTATTGGAAACTCGGGACACTTTAGCATTTCAACAATCCGTAACAATGAAATTATCGACCTCAAAGATTCAGAAATTTACAGTTTTGGTTCACTCTCTAGGCATTTTAAAATTATCATCAAAATCCAAGACTGTGAGGTGCAAGGAGAATTCAAATTTTGGTTGATATGATATGGAATGATGCGGCAGTGTTATTTAACTTGCACAAAAAAGGGGTTATCAATAGCTGCTGTCCATTATGTTAGCTATTGCTAGTTACTCTTAAGTACTAAGAATAGTATTTGTGATTTAATCATGACTGAACTTGTCTCCCCAATTCTTCCCCAATGATTCCCCACTCCAGTCCAATTTTATAAAAAGGCATGTGCGACTTACTCACGTTGTTACAATACAATATAAGTACTTAAAAGAATAGTATAAAAATGATTACTTACGGTTCGCGAGTATATGTTTTATAGAAAACACAACATTTTGAGATACAACTGGTCTCTTCCTCAGGTGCACTTCTTGGCAATCAGAATTACTTCATGTCTACGTCAATTTACACAAAAGAACAAGGAATAAGGTGATAGTAAAAGATCATGGATAAAAAAGGTATTTGTTAAAATTGCCCTTTGTGCGCATAAAAACTCACTTTCTCACATTGCCAAGCATGAACCTCAAACCTAAAAACGACCATAAAAATATGTCTCCCATTACACATTAAAACCCCACCTCAAGCAACGTTGTCTACACGGTAACTGATTTTGGTTCTCGCCGAATGCCAGATTTTGCCAGACTTCCACCCCCATCTGCTGTCCCCCTTTTTTTCCCATACCCTACTGCTACGTCATTTTAAACTGGCAATCTTGGATCTCGCGGGTAATGTTGATTACGGCCAGTGTGTCCTGGAAACCAATCCCCCCACCCCCTTTGCTCTTATCCCATCGCTTAAACATCTGGATCCATAATTCGTCTACATTTCCATCCTCCCTGTTCAATTTATTACTTCTATCCTTACAAATATATGTCGCTTCATACACATTTCTACCTATTCCTTATTCTATGCCCTTCTTCAATTACATGTTCAGATAACCCTGTTTTTGGATCTCCCTCTCTAATATCTTTATCATGCTCTCCCCATCTAATCTTCATACTCCTTCCAGTTTGCCCTACATATTCCTTATTACATTCGCATTTTATTTTATACGCCCCTTTTTCATCCCCCCCCCTCTTTCTCCCCATTCTTTCCATCATTTTTATATTCAGTAAAATGTTTTTCGATTGTTCTCGGTGCTCTCATTCCACATTTGATTCCATATTCCTTGGCCACCTTTTCTATTTTCTCCGAAACTACTTTGAAATACGGGATCCCTGTGTACTTATACTTCATCTCTTCCTCAACACTTTCCTCTCCTATCATATTGTTAATCTGTTATTTTTCCCCTCTTTCCCAAATCCTACGATCATCCCTTTGTACTTTCCTCAAATTGATCTCTTTGTACCCGTTCTTTTTTTCCACAGCCATGATCCATTTCTCTTCTTCCCTTTATTCTTCCCTGTGACTACATAGCCTTATTGAGGAAGAGACCAGTTGTGTCTCGAAACATTGTGTTTTCTATAAAACATATACTCGCGAACTGTAAGTAATCATTTTTATAGTATTTTTTTAAGTACTTATATTGTGTCAGTCCAATTTTATGAATAGTTTCCAAATCTTCCTATATATGTAAATTACTAATGGACAGACATGAAATTTTTGGCAGTACCAGTAACCAATACTTTCCAAATGTGTTACAAAATTGCAACTGTTCTTTGAATAACATGAATGGTTCATTGACCTTCTTGGTTGATATTCATATCCAGGTACTCCAAGGAAGAGAGGGCCTCCCCCATGGCGCAGTGGTAGCGTCATTGCCTTGTAATCAATTGGTCCCGGGTTCGATACCCGGTGGAGGCACAAGTGGTTCGGATCCCACTTTAAACTGTAGGTCCAGTCCCGATTAGCCTTACTGTGCACAAAGTGGACTTAAAACAGCAACTCCAAGGAAGAGAAACTGTGTTCTTAGATATTTAAATTTGAACTATATTACAAGCCATTTTTGATACAGTAGTGTTTTGATAATCCAAGAAGAAAACATAAAACTAGTGGAAAAAAAAAAACAGTTGGTAGTAGTAATGTGCTACGTAGAGTGGCTGTGCGGTTACAGGATGCATGCAGGTTCGAGTATCCTGGGAGAAGCGTAACACTTTCTCCTGAAATTTCAGCCTGTGTATGAGACCAGTGGCCCACCTACCATCGTGAGGAAATTAGGAAGCTACGAATGAGTAGCGTACCCTGGTCATAGAAAACCAACATCAACTGGGGTCCGTCGTTCCAACTACATATCACTGGTTGGATGATCTTGCACCTCTGGTGGGAGTGAGGCACCGGCCCTCGTGGACAACACGGGTTATAAATATTATTAATGTTCTACATAGAACAACAGCTAGAGGCAACACCTATCGACATGTTGTATGTTGTTCCAGACTGTTCAATAGTGTTTAATTATTCACCTCTTCAGAATCTCCCTAGGTTTTTTGAGTTTTTTGTAATTCGAGGTAGTTTCCATCCCATCCACCTTGAATTATCGGGACTCTACTGTTACACAGCCTTTGCTGATAGAGTACCTATTTATCTATTATTATCTTAATATCAAAGTTGGTTTTAAAGACTACTTTCTGCACAGATGGAGTGGGGTTGTTAGCACAGCACACTACAATGCTAGGGGTCCCGGGTTTGAAACCCAGCTTGAGCATGGGTGTTCTTTGTGATTCACTATTAGCCAAATGTGGCAGAAAAGCAAAATAAAATAAATAAATCATTGATGCACAGATAGGCTAATTGTGCCAGAGGCCCCTTGTTTGAATCATAGTCTGGGCTTTATTTTTTTATGGGCAGTGCTTGTGGGTCCCATCATCATTCATGCTCATCGTCACTATTAGCCAATAGTGCCAGAAAAGCGAAGTAAAAATAAACCAAATCATCAAAATCAATAATGGGAAGGTGGAAGGTGGAATCTGAACCACTACGTGCCTCCACTGGGTATTGAACCCGAAACACCTAGATCACAAGACAGTGTTACCACTGTGGCATTGGGTAGGCCATGTCCCTAATATAAGTCAGTGTAGCTTACTGCAGTCCTCTATTGTATTCTTTCTCACATATAATTTTATAAATCAAATGTTCATTAATATCCATATATTCCATATTTCGTTAGAACCTGTGGTGAAAACACTTGTGCACAGGAGTATGTAATTTAATCCATTCTCCCTTTTCCTTTTAATAACAATATAAAGCCCCGGGTTCGATACCCGAGGGAGGCACAAGTGGTTCGGATCCCACTTTAAACTGTAGGTCCAGTCCCGATTAGCCTTAATGTGCACAAAGTGGACTTAAAACACCAAATCAATAACAATATAAAACATTGCATGCTCTCAGATTTATTATCAATTGAAAGGAATTATATGCTCCAGAGCAAATCCACCAGAACTCATTTTACCTATTTATATGAAAGTACAGTCAAGTTTTTTTTTTTCCCCCATTATTCAATATGTTTGACTTGTGTTAATATTAATTTCATGTAAAACAACCTTGATATTTTATTTATCCTCTGCAGCTTTGGTGTTTAGAAAGCACAGAAGAAAGAAAAAGATTTCAGAATGTAAGCAAGTAGCAGATGGTGAGGGATTGGAATATCCGTTGGACATCTGGTTTCTGTTATCTGATTACATTCGACCACAGGATGTTAAAACTTTTGCTGGTATCTGTAAATGTTCTTTTCAAGTTGTGAATTCTGCAAAGTTCTGGTTTGGACTGTACAAAAGGTATGTGATATTATGCATGTGTATTTTTCTTATTTTATGCTGCTTTTCTCACACTGTTGGTTACAATTAGGACAAAGTTGTGATTCTGAAATCAATTAAGCAACACTCACATCCATGCCTAAGTAGTATGTAAGTCGACCACTCATCACCTAGCCACCAAGGTGACAGATTCGAGATTTTGTATTTTATGTCCTGAATGCATGAATTATCATTTTGATGGAATCTTTATTGCCATGGTGGGCCTGTTTGTAGGACATCTAACGGCCATCCAAGAGATTCAGGTTTGTTTCCTGGGATGGGTGTTCTCATGCATACACTTTTGTATCTTGCTGCATAAGCAACTCAGGTACACCCAGCCTTTCATTAGTGGGTACTTGGATGATAAAAAAAGTAGTCCAAACATGCTACTGACCACACTTCTTTGCATATGATCAAGAACATTTATATACATATCCTCATGTCAATATGTGGCTTTATGGCACTGTGCAGTATACACTCCAAAGTTTTGGTAGGTGATGGCCACTCCCCCATACCCTCCCATTTTACTCATTTCTTTTTTTAAATGTATGGAGAAAATACATAACAAAAACTGTAGTACTCTTAGATATTCCCAATGAGTTTACAGTCCCAGTGCTTAAGAGATTGATTGGCCTGGGATACACTAGATGAAATGGTTTTTATCTCTAGAAATGCAACAACAAAGAACACATTCTTTCAGAGAACTTATTTTTAAGTAGATGTTATTTATACATAAATTAACTTTCATCACATATATTGCATGTAAATGCATATTTAAGTCTATTGATGAGGAAATACTGCCATGTAGAAAATGAGAGTATAAAAATCCACTTTTGTATTACCCTGCACCTCCACCATGATGTGTAGCATAACATGTGGAAGATGAATGGAGCTTATGCCGTGAGGTGTAATGTGAATAATTTAGAATTAGCATAGTTATAACGGGACAAATTGAATGAATTTCGTTACACACGTGGGTGAGCAGCTGAGGGTATGTGAAAAAATAGATGGTTGATTTGCTGTGCCAATAAAGATGAAAGCACAGACATTAACCTACATGTTGGACGTTGGGGTTTTCTCCCTCGAGCAAGTGATGAGCTCTTTGATGGCAGGATATGTGTTATGGCACAACTGTTTACAGATCTTGCCTTGTCTGTTGCCACATGGATGTTAGCAGTGCACATTCGTCAAAGCAGGTACTGTTCCACCTGAGAACTAGCTCCCAGGAAAGTTACTCTTAAGTCACTGAGCTTTGAGAAAAAGGGAGATTCAACTAAAATGAAGGATTGTTTAGGTAATGTGTCATCTTTCACATTGCTGTTTTTATTGTTGGCCGATTTATTTCAAAAGATCACTGCCTTCGTTATTATTGAAATAGCAACAGCAACATGGAAATACGAAACCCTACCTACACAATACACTGGCCATGTTTACCTCACCAAACTACAATATAAATTCTAAGAAGTTTTCAAAGTTTCTACTGAAGTCCTACTTCAATATATTGTATGAAGCATGACCACCCCCTCCATCTGGTTGACCACTTTTTTGTGTCCTCCTCACTTTCAGTCTATCCACTATGTGACCTTGGAGAATACTTTTCTTGGTTATCATGGAACTTGAAGAAAAATTACACAAGTAACAGCAGTCATCGACAAAAGGATGATCCCAATGTGGCAGGGTGCCAACCATGTCATGCAGCAAGGCATAATATTCTGCCCCTCTGAAATGAGGGTGATTCAGTGACTTTGTTACCATCAACATGGAAGTTTGGTTCATAGGGGATTAATTAAGTTGAGCAGGCCTGGACTTTTGTTGCAAGATGTGCACTTTATGTGCAAAATATAACACACATTGGCAAGAGATACAATGTATTTCCATTGATTTACTTTTTTGCCAAAACATAAAAAAAACATTTCATTAAAATATGCCATTTCAATGCAAACCTGCATTTGCCTAGAAATCCTGTCTCCTCATTTATTCGTAATTGTACTCTTTGCCACATTTCTTGTCTTTGAATACACAGTTCTGCAAGATCACCTTGGCTGGTCTCTGTGGTCGAGTGGTTAGTAAAATGTTTTATGAAACTAGGATTTCAGGTTCAAACTCTGAAAAAGGCATACATGTTTCTTCCTACTTTTTCAATTTATCCTCTTTGTTCGAATTAACTTATACCATATTGCACGAAATCATTGATATTAAGAATAATGTTCAGGTTCAATTCTTTCACATTTTTTTTTTAATAGAAGTGTAATGCACAGGCATAACTTGCAAATTCTTCCTGGAAGGGGCCAGAGCAATGATTACAAGCCAAACTTGTTGTTACTTTGAAAGACAAATTCAAAGAATTAGAAATATGGGAAATGACTTCTCACTTAAAGCTTTGTCTACCTTCAGTACACCTATTTCACCTTGAAACAATTTCCCAGTTGTAGGACCACAAGACAACGCATGAGACCACATTAGTCATTCTTCTAGATTGGTCACAGGAGCCAAACTGTCACCTGTGTCTACTCAGGAACAGCGATTTTCGGTTGGCAAATCCTGCCCATTTTCTTCAGTCTTTGTGAACTAATGAACTAATCTCTCTTTTTAGAGGCCCCTGCAAACAAGAAAAGGTCATTGGCCATGTGAAGAAGTGCATATGGGTCAGGTATAGTTCTTTGGATATCAGTTTCTCAGGCTAATCTCCATTTTCTTTTGCAAATTTGGAGCTGGTCAGGGGACAGTTAACTCCACAGTAGAACAGTCTGGAATTCGAATAGTTATGTTTCAGCATCAGGGAATGTGAGGGAATCATTTTGTTTGCATTCATTTTCGATAGAAAACATTTACCAAAAGTATATATTGAGTGCAAAGTCATGCTGGAAGATCACTTTACTGAAGTCTGTTGCCTGATTAAGAATCAATACATTGGGTAAGTTTTACTTCTCTTATTTACGAATTTATCTGTGTTAAAGGATGCATTGGTGTCTTGAGGCTAGTGACAGAAAGGATGCATTGGTGTCTTGAGGCTGGTGGCAGACTAACTTACTTCTCTCAAAGGAAGAGGGAGTGGATGTCCAGTCCACCTCTTCAATTCCTTCGTTTTAAACATCAAAAAGAGTTGTCGGCATTTATTCTTATGATCATGGTCAATTTATTGTTAGTTGGGGAAGAGTAATTGACTGATCATTGTGTAAATATCCCCTTCCCCTCCCCCGAAGATCAATAGCAAGTTATGCCTATGGAGTGATTAATAAATTTAGATACTTATTTTTGTAATAAAACTAAGTAGAATAATTTTCCAATGTTTTTGCACTAAAAAGAAAATAACTTGAAATTATAGCTTTCTTTTTCTCTGTACAGGTATTATAAAAGTGTTCCTAATATACCAGAACGTCTTCAGCCAGAGTGCATGGTTCGTCTTTATGGACTGCGAGCATGTGTGATTCGAGCTTTATATTATATGTACTCTCCATTTATAAACAAATTGAAAGCAATCACTACCTTTGAAGGAGACCCACATTGCCTGACAAAAAGGCAATGCATTCTCATGTGGCATCAGGTAATACATTTGTACACTTTAGAAATTATTTTGTCCTAAATTCTGGCTTCTAAGACATGTGTAGAGTTGCCTTGATCAAGTAAATGTTAAACTTGATGTCTCACCTCATATGAACTAGGGTTAATTTTTGATCAGCATGTTGTTTACCTTTTCATATCATTCATCCTCATCCTTCTGATTACCTCACAGAAATGTCATTAAATAACCTAAAATAAGTAAACAGAGTTCTCAGGAGACTGGTGGAATAAGCTTCATGCGTAACATCATGATAACATTAAACAGAAATTGGTGTTTCAGGATTCCCAATGACATGGAAAAGTCAGTGATATTGACATGTGACTATAAAAATCATGGAAAGGTCTGTCGTAAATCTAAATATGTGACAGCAAGACATAATTTTCATTTTTTAACAGTAACTGCCTAACGCATAGTATACTTTTACCATCTGGGCCCAATTAACCAGCCTTTAATAGCACATTAGTAAGTTTTTTCAGCAGTCCACTTATTTCTAAAAATGAAGTTAATAATTTGCATCCACAATTCTGTGATTTGTGATTGTTCAAAGTTCATGTCCATTGTCTTTAACCATTACATGCTGAACTGGAACATATTGTCCCAGAAGATGGCATAATGTTAATAGATAACTTAGGGAGCATTCTGTACCTCGGTTAATGATCGGAGGAACTTTTATCGGTGGTGTAGTTGTAAGGTAATAAGAGTGGAGTGGGGCACTCTGTAGAACAAGGTTCAAGGAAATTTTTTGAAAAAAAACATGGCCCAAAATCAAGTGTGTGTCAACATTAACCAACCCATCAGGACACACAGCCTTAATCTCCTACCATGACATGATGTATTATTTTTCTTATGAATTGTGCCTTCCCAAGTACAAAGTGAAAACTAAAATATTACAAAGTTATCAAAACATAAATGATACACAGTTATCTGTTAGCACTGCCCTTTTCCAATGACATACAAGCAGTTCATTGCCTACTCTCGACCTCTGTATCATTCTCCACCGTTATGAAAGCATGCCCCAGTGAAAAAGAAAATCATTTCACAGTCAACAGATGAAGTGCGTCAGAACATTGATCCTGGAGATAAAGTCTATGGCAATTATTGGAGACGTATAAAACAGCAAGTTGTCAACAAGCAGTTTTAAAAGATTAAGAATATTACAAGGCTGTTGTAACCAGGGAGTAAGGAAAGTGGAAGCATCAATTCACAAATGAATTCTAAATTATGAGCAAAATGTTGGACGTTATTTGGGAAAAAAACAAAAACCTTTATACAGTGTCTTTTTCGGCACTGCGGAAACAGCAGCTAGTCAGCGGGAAGTAAGATTGCATCTGCCTGCATTTAGACCCACAGCTGTACACTGACTTGCTTCATTATCCAGATAGCTGGTGTCCAGTTTGCACGTGTTTGTGAAGTGTTAAGGTGTTAACAAGTGTGTTAGATTGTTTTATTTTAATTTACATATTACTGGTGCTTTTCTGCAGTCTCAATTTGAAACAACACATGTTTATGCATGACTCTTACGTCATTACGAATTATTGTAGGGAAGTTAAAATACGTTATGCAGCAGAATTCTCAGATGTTCCTGTTTCACACAGAGACAGTGTTCGGATACTTGTGAAAAACCTTAGGTAATCAGGGTCTTTTCTTAATAAGAAGCAAATGGTAAAATGGCATGTGCTTAATGAGGAGAAACAGAAGTATGATCAAAAATCCATCCGGCACCGTGCACAAGGAACATACATTTTCTTGACGTCTGTGTGGCGAGCTACCGAGCTTTTAAACCTGAAGCCATACATTAGAAGAATTGAAACAAAATATCAGGAGGATAATTGAAGCAATTTTGGAATAGGAACTGATACATGTTAGTGTAAATTTCTTATAAATATCCTGTAAGTGTAAATTTCTTATAAATATCCTGTAAATGTGTGGATGCAGGAGGATATCATTTCCAACACCTCGTGTAACAAGGTACATGCTCATTTTAATTCAACTGTAAGTGTAATTGTACGGCGTTCTTTCATTACATAGCTAGCAGCTCCAGTTACGTGCTTATTGCATCCTGTTTACCGGCAGATGCTATCTTACTTTGCCGTTCTGCGGGTGGTTCGACCAAAAAAGGCACTGTAGATCATTAAGAGGAGGGGGGGGAGATGATAGCCTAAATTTTCCTTAGAAGCAATATTAAAATACTTCAGTGGTTCCAACATTTGATAATGTTGGAACAATGTGTGGAATTTCAACCACTGCTTATGTCAAAATTATTTTCTTTGCTTATATATTTGCATAAAATACACACTCAGGCTGGCGACAGACCTGGAAAACCGGGAAAAGTCAGGGAATTTTGTCTTGATTGACTTTTTTTTTTTAGATATCGTTATGGAACTCTGCACGGGAACAGGAAATCTTGTTGCTATGTTTTGGCCTCAACTTTTAGACCCCTTTTATGCACAACACAAACACAGCACCAGAAACCAGTGATGGCAGGAGGAGAGAGAGAGAGAAATTTCCGGAGGGGCAAAAAAATGTATTAAGCCTCTAAATATTACGTGGAAAATGCATTGAATTATCATTTTTTCTTGTCCCTATGGGAGTAGTAAGGGGGCAGAACTGTCAACAGATGAAGGGGATGGGAGCAGATGCCGTCCGATAGTTGTCGAACGTCCTAGTAAGGCATTTTGTTGGACAAACTGAAGGAACATGGAAACAAATAGCCTCCATTGATACATACGATTTTTGTCGAAATTTGCCACCCAACAAAGTACCTCACTACAACATGCGACAGGCAATTGCATGCATGGCATTCTTATGGAATTGATTTTTGTTGGAAGTTTTTGGACTGCAACATCCAACAAAATTCGCATTCGTAAACAAGAGTTCTCCCCTGTACTTAGCACCATGCCATGAAGGCGTATAGGGGTGTGTTAATGTATTTCCCATGATTTTTTAACTTCTATCAAAACAATTTGCATCACAGAGCAAAGTGGCAGGGTTCTAACAGGAGATCGAGAGCGTATCTACCGTCACACGAGAGCTATTGCATTAGTAACAGTGAGTCCTAACCTAATTTTCGGCATAATCACCACCATTGTTCTGGCATTTGTAGTAGCATGGCACTAAATTTTGTATGCCCATGGCATATGTGTCTGACAGCAAAGACTGGAACTATCTCTACCGCAGTGTAGCTGTCAAATCCTTGTCCTCCCAGAAACCTTTTCAGTTGAACAAAGAGATGGAAGTCGGTACATGCAAGGCCAGGGCTGTACAGGGAGTGGTCCAAGATCTCTCACCTGAAGTGATGCAAAGGGCCCGTGTGTACTCGGCTGTATGGGGTTGTGCACATTCGATTGGCCTTCCGTGAATTGTCTGCACCATCATCTGACCATACTATTACTGGTGGCTCTGTGCAAAATTCCAAGTGTGCAAAAATCTGATTACTATACGTAGGCTACATCGCAGTCGGTGGGAGACTGTATGAGAGCTGCAATCTTTAACCTAGAACTGTCCTAAAACTGCTTCATTGTGACTTTCCCAGATTGCAGCTACATGCCACTTCTTGCCCGCATGTGTGTGTCGCTCTCCGACCACTAGTGCTGCGTACAGGCACAATTGGAACTTTTTCAGGATGCTCCTTGTATATATATGAACTTTCAGAAGCTGTTATTAACAGAGTGTTCCTGTTTTAATGTTTGTTTAGCTAAATTAGGTACCTATACAATGCAATTCTATATATTGCTTACGTTAAATTTCTAATACCTACATACCCTTTCGTCAACAATATATAACTGCGTGTTGTCAATTTCACAGTACTTGACTTGGATATACTGTACTGAAGCAGAAATCCCATTGATAATGTAAGGAAATATGACATTTTCTTTTGTACAATTCAATTGTTTCACTTATATGCAAGAGTTAAGTTGTTTGCTTTACAGCGTCAAATGACATGGGTACCTGGGGGAAACCCTGGGGGGTAAAGGTGGTCAGGGGCATGATGCTGATCACTAGAGGCACATGTTTTTGGTAAATAAAAAAGCAAAATTTCGGTATAAAAACTGAGTCAATTTCAGGTTCAAAAGCGGTAAATAAAATAAAATATCGGTGTTATAGCGGTGAATAATCACATAAAAAATGCTATATAAAATGACATTTTGGTTTTAAAATTGTGAATATAATCCTAAATTTGATTTAAAAACTACACTTATTCCACAGAATTAACGTTTCACTTCTAATAGCCCATTTATGTAGTTATCCGAGTATTAAGTTTATTTCTGTAAAGGAGTAAATTTTTGTTTCTCCAATATTAACAGCGGAATTAATCAATTTTCCGGGAATTGCATAACTCTCAGGATAATTCAGACCTCAGAAGGTGTCGCGTCGGTGAATAAACCCTAAATTTTGTGTTTAAGAGTTAATTTCGCTTTTTGCAGTTCATTTCGCATTATTTCGTGACAAAACATGGTCACAAAATGCATCTCACACCTTTCAAAAACATTAAAAATTAACACTACAATGTGTTTTTTCAAATTTCATTTTTTCGTCAAAAACGAAATATGCATGCCCCTACTGATCACATCAACCCCACTCATGACCGAATCAAGAAAGTGTGGGGCGTTACCCCCTATACGCCTTCGTGGCGTGGTGCTAAGCACATGGGAGCTCTTTACCTTTTTACCTTTTTTGCAGAGAGGAGAGAAGTAGCAGAGGGTTCCAAACCTCAGTGGAAATATCAACATATAATACCAAGAATGTATAAGGAGACTGATAAATTACAAAATGTATTTCTTAATCAATAACTCTTCACTCTAATCTCATTTGGTCATAACTTAAAAAATAATATTTTAAACTTACTGCGTATGATAAAATTCCATAATACTTCCCTAGCATGTGAATTGTGAAATTCGCTATTTTGCAGTTTGAATTCAAATCATAGAGAGTAGAGAAATTAAGTCAATTTCATAGAAGATATTATTGTTACTTAACATATCCATACCTGGATCTGTATGAGTTTATTATTTCCATTTGCAAAAACATTGATTTAATTTAATTTGTAATTGTCAGGAAAAAATGTAAATTTTGTCCTGGAAAACCTGGGAATTTCATTTCTGCTTGTTTGTAGCCACCCTGACCCTAATCGTGTAGAAATCAATGAAGTCTCAATTTTAAACTAGCTCTGTAGGGTAGACTTTCGATCTTGAAAAAACATATTACTTGCTCTATTATATATACTCTAAAAATTGCACTGTATTTGTAAACATGGTTGAGTGGTAGAAAAGGTTCCTCAGCCTTAACTTTTCCATGGTAAAACAATAAAAAAAGGAATGAGTATACTATATTGCACAAATGCATAGCTTCTTAGAAGGTGTTCTACAATAATCCAACTCTCTCCACAGAACTATGGCAAGCACAGACAACAATGAACTGTTGGAACAAGAAACTAATGCATTTCTCATGAATTAGCCTGTAAATGAATACACCCACCTGTTATTTATAATTTTCACACTCATATGTATCCTAGGACCAAATAAATAGCCAATTGAAAGAGAATGCTGAAATTAGTAGCTAGTAAGAATCCTTTTTTCTGCAAGTAACATGGAACCGTTATTATATTTAACCAAGGTTAAGACATATTAATCAGTACTCAATCAGTATTGTCAGAATAGGAAATATAAGCAATATTGGTAAAATTCTTTCCCCAAAATTTACATTTTCAAAAAGCATGCCATGCTTAACGTTAAAAGGATAAAAGTATGCGATCCATAGTTATTACTAGCATTTTGTACACGCTGTGGAACTTTTAAGTGACAGAACTCCAAAATGAATGGAATTTATAATTTCTTGAGACTAAAAGGAGTCTACCAAAAAGAAAAAATGGGTTATTCCTCTTGTATTTTATGGTTGTTAAATGCATTTAAACACGTTTTTTGACATAATGTTTTGAAAGAACACATGCTCCCTTCATCAGACATTTATTTTTATTTTGATCAATGTTACAGTTATAACACTGGGATAGATTTAATATATGAAAAGAAACAGTTATGCAATGAATTTTGTCAATAATGTTACGTTGTTGGAACCTCATAACAACTCAACTGTGAAACAGGCAGTTAAACTGAATATCTTATCAAATTTTAATTATGAAGCCCAAGTGTCACCAGGTAATTCAAAGTCGTCTTCTTTTCTACAATGTTCGTTGACCTGACCTCTTTTGAGGATTAAATTTCAAAGGTAATGAGTTATCTCATCTGTGAAAAAGATAATTCTGTATTTGTCTGTACTGTCATTCTTGTTATTTCATTTCTCCTCTGTTGTCATTCTGCAGTGAAGGAAACCTACCACACATTTAAATCTTATGTATCCTGTTAACTCTTTTGAAACTACCTTTTTTTTCTTTATATATATATATATATATATTTTTTTTATGATGTGAGCCGTCAGACATGTTCTTGGGTCTAAATTCATATTGTCTAAATCATGTTCATGTACAGAGCATTCTCTGATATTCGCTACGAGACTCAACGGCAAGCGGCCCGGTGTCAGCGCTTGTTCTTCCCGGCGAACGGGGTCTGCGACAGTAAGAGTCTGCTACTAAAATTAGTTTTCATATTGTGTACTAACCTTGACTACGGAAGGTGTTGAAAATGATGTCCCTCTGCTGCAACACATTCCTGGCATCTCCCAAGGAAATTGGCATTTACACATGCAAGTTCGTCTACTGTAATTCTCCCAATTTCTCGTACAGTACTCTCTTTTAACTCACTGATGGTGTGCGGATTGTCTTTGTATACTTTATTTTTTAGATTTCCCCATAAATAAAAATCGCAGGCTGACAAATCGGGGGACCTAGAGAGTTTTTGAAACACCCGTTTCTTGTGAGAGGCGGCGGATAGATTTCCAAGGAGACTTCTAACCTTCGTCCTATCTCATTGAGTTTTTCCTCAGTAAGTACACGTGGGTTTTTCTTTCCACTTTTATTCAGAACTGACCCTGTTACTCTAAACTTTTTTACGAGGTTTAATATAGTGGTCCTATGTGGAACGGGAACACCAGGAAATTTCGTTGCAAAACATTGTCGCACTTCTCCACAATTCCTCTTTCCGAAGTAACACTGGACAAGATAAATCCTTTGTTGTAATGTAAACTTTTGTGGTGCCATATTAAGCCACAATCTTCAACACACGGACACGACACAACACAACCTCCGAGGGAGTATTATACTGGCATCAGTCTGCAACATCAACAGAAAGGGAAAGAGAGCGAAAAAAACATGCATGTAGTGACCCCGTTCACCGGGGAAGACAATCGCTAACGCCGGGCTAGTTGCCGCCAAGTCTCGTAGCGAATGTCAAGGAATGCTCTGTACATGTAATCTTATTCCCATTTTTCTTTGTGCCCTACGTAATCTCTTAAACATAAACATAATATATTATAATATTCCTTTGGTTTCCACATCTGGCAGTGGTTTTCTCATTTCATATTAATTAAAATGCACCCTCCAAATTCTTTGATGATTTGAAAACAACTTTGAGATTAAATTCTCTACAAGTTTTGAAATTTTATGTGAAAGACTCTTGTGGAATGGACTAAAGACAAATTTATTTGCAACAGGTTTCTCATCTTTGCCCACTTTTCTTGTTTCTTTTAGTTTTTTTGTAACCCGATTCTTACTTTGGTTCAATCTATTAGTTAAATCCATTTTCCTTTTCTACATACTGTATTTACTCCTGTATAATGCACACTTTTTTGCAAAATGTTTGCCCCCACAACTGTGGTGTGTATTATGCATGGAATAATTCTGACAGGCAAAATGGAACCATGTATGTTTTCACTATGTCACTGCATATAACACATATATATATCAACAGGCACAAATACAAGTTACTAGGTTGGATTTCTTTAGTAATAATAATTTTTAAAAAACACTATAAAAGTGAAATGGCCATTTCCCATGATTTTTCACTTTGTATCGGAGCATTTTGAGGCAATGAGAAAAGCATCACTGTTCTTGTAGAATTCGAACATGCATCTCACGTCACACGGGATGTGTAGCAGCAGTATTTGAAGTGAAAACTTTGGATACTAAACACACTGGAGGGAGAGCCGGAGAGGTGGTGTGGGTTGGTGACTCATTGTATACACAAGTACACTAGACAATATTCTCCTCTTTGCCCACATAACAACAGGTAATTCATTGAGTTGGTATGATGTCTCATTCTTGATGAGCATAGCAACAGCTTTACAACCTACAACTAAGAAAGCCATTTTTTGAACCTAAATTGTACCGCACATTATATACGAGATATAATTGTTTGCTTTTCCCCATCAAAAACCAGGATTTGCATTATGCATGCATAAATACAATATGTTAAAAAGTTTTTCTTCTTTCATAATTATTTGATTATAATATTTGTCCTTTTAGGAAAAATCAGTAATACAATTAAGAATAATGCTAAAATATTTTTTAAAACTGCTAAAGAGATAGGTTTGGAAGTTAACAAAGAGAAAACTAAATATATGCTTACAGGCCGAAAGCAAGGGTTAGGTAATAATCAAAATCTAATTATTGATAACAACTCGTTTGAACCAGTTTCCAAATTCAAATACTTAGGAGTAATATTAACAAATGAAAATTATATTAAAGAGGAAATAAAAAGTAGGCTTAATTCAGGAAATGCATGTTACTTCTCTCTTCATAAACTTTTGTCTTCTCGTTTAATATCTAAGAAACTAAAGTTAAAATGTACAAAACAGTAATTTTGCCTGTAGTATTATATGGATGTGAAACTTGGTCCCTTACATTAAAAGAGGAACATAAATTGAGAGTATTTGAAAATAAGATCCTTAGAAAAATATTTGGACCTAAAAGGGATGAGGAGACAGATGAGTGGAGAAGGTTACATAATTTAGAACTACATAATTTGTACTCATGTCCAGATATTATTAGAATAATTAAATCAAGAAGACTTAGGTGGGCAGGCCATGTGGCACGAATGGGAGAGGAAAAAGGAGTTTACAGGATTCTTGTTGGGAAACCAGATGGTAAAAGACCTGTAGGAAGGCCAAGACTAAGATGGAGGGACAACGTTGAGATGGACCTAAAGAAAATCGGTAGGGATGGAAAAGAGTATATAGATCTTGCTCAAGATAGGGACAGATGGAAGGCCTGTGTTGCTGCAGCCATGAACCTTCAGGTTTAAGAAGGCTAGAGAGTTAGTTTTAGTTTAGTTAGTTAGGAAAAATCAGTAACACATTGTCCATTGTTATTCGAGAATATTTTGAATTGTCATGGATGTAGTTTTCCCAGCTAATTTTGTACCTGTGAACTGACGTTTGGAATGATGATGTTCTCATTTTTAGCAATTATTAGCACATCATCTACATATTCAATGTAATTAAGAAAAAATCTGGAAATAATTCAGATATTTGGTTTCCCATTGATAAACAAACCATTACTATGCTAATAAATTTTCTGTCAAACATAAAGAACCTTTGTTCTACTTAGAACCTGGTTAACATTACTTATTCATCAAGGAACACAGTGCAGTTTTGTTCTTTATTAGATGCAAGATTAGTGGAAAAGAACAGTTAGCCAACTGGAAATTTTAACATTAGATTCACAAGCACGATTTTATTGTAAAGCCTTAATTGTAAGGCTCGGTACTGAATTCATTTCCTTGCTATAATATTATTAAATCACACATTTATGATGAATTAAATACCAAGATTTCTGTGCAAAAACAGCATTTTGAGATCAGAAGTAGTATGTAAAATGAAAATTTGGTTTTATAGGTGTTAAGTTTATTCTTGTGTACAGAAGTGAATTTTTCGATCCCAGATTTTCCAATGGGAGAAATCAATGATCTGGGATTTTGCATAACGCCCAGGATATTTCCCACCGTGAATGTGATTTGGCAGTAAATAAATTCTAAATTTCATGTTTAAGGGTATAATTTGCAAATTACACTTGATTTCGTATCATTTCACTAAAACAAATTTTCGAATATGTACCTCTATTTTTCAGAAACACATAAAGTAAACAATATAGAGTGGAACCTAGGTGAAAAATTTTTAAATGCAGCAAAGTGTAAAATTGAGGAAAATTTTATAACATTTTGTTGTGTTGGTCCTATGAGATTGAATGTATACTAGGGGAAAATGTAACATCAGGGTTTCACCCTACAGTGTGAAATCTCCATTTCATGTTTCCATCATTAATGAATTCTACATGTCCCTAGGAACACCTAATCCTCTAAACACTTTCATTTTTTCTACATATGCATAAAAGAGTTTTGCATATTTTATCAACTTCTAACCACTTACTGGCAACAATCATTATTTTTTTATGTTATTGCAATTACAAAAGTCATGGCTTTAAACAGATGTGGAGGCAAGTCAGTATAAGTACATTTCACAGTTGAATTGTTGGAATTGAAAAGAGAAAAATGTAAATTTATTTGTAGAATATGTAATTCCCCTACTAGATCTTATTTGGTGAGAGAAGACACATGTTAAGGTGTATTTCAAATGAGTTGTTGATATAGAATAAATTTAATTCATAGAGGATCACTAAAGTTTTGCTGTTTTTCAGAAATGTAAGAATGGGCAGTGGCTGTTTTATTTCAAAATGAAAAAGTGTGATCTTTGCTGCGGCAGGGGATCATCCTGCTCCCAGCAACCAGACCTTCTGGAGATGTTGGAAGATGTGTGGGCAAATCAGGAGGACGGATGCAGGGTGTTGCAGGTAAATATAAATAGTCAAGAAATGGAGATCTCGCTGTGTAGACATTTTTGAAAGTCATAATTTTCATAAAAATTGGGTGTTTCCTGCTGCACCCCTAATTCTCGCACATTCTGAACATGTTTTGCAAAAATGTCATGTGACACACTCTGAGTTTGAATAATCTGAAAATTTGTAAAGTATGTGATTATCATTATTTTTGCAATATTATTATGGAGAAAGATGGATTTTGTGAATAAATAATTATCTCATTAAAAAAAGCTTCTTACTTCACAATGCCAGCAACATTCTTGTTAAAAACCACACAAAACACATAAACAGCATGATACAATACATTTGAAAAGTTTGTCATAGCTTTCGACTCCATCTTGGAGTTGTCATCAAGGCTAGTCGAGAGACAGTCTAGGTTCCGATGATGCTACTTCCTGTGTCTGCCAGTCCTTGCATTGTTGGTAAGTATGATTGATGGCTGAGGAGGATGGATTTTTCAGTCTGACTGTGTTAACACCATGATAAATAAAGATTCTCACATAAATTCTCGTTGGGAGTATTTGTATTTTTAATCACGTGTACTCCTTCCCTAACATCCCATTCTATTTTTTTCTTTAGCATGTGCCAAGAAGAAAAAAACATTCCTGTGGTAATTGGTGGTTGGTTTCTGTGATGTATTTGGCCAACCCGGAAAAACTTTCTTTCCTACGTATGTGGTCTGAGAAAATGCCCTTGATAGATATTTTGCATTGGCATATATATTTTCTGTGGTATTTACATTTAATACTGTAGACACCAAAGTTCTCGGACCACGTAGGATACATAACATTACAGAAAGTTCTTCCGGGTTGGCCAAATAGGAACCCAATTACCACAGGATTGCATTTTCTTGGCACATACTAAAAGAAATATGGAATGGGACGTTAAGGAAGGAGTCCATATGATTAAGAATGCAAATAATCTCAAGAAGAATTTATGTGAGAATCTTTATTTATAATTGTATTACACAGACATAATAACCCATCTTCCTCAGCCATCAATTGTAACAACCAGAATCTTATCAACACTTGGACTGCAACATCGAATCTCAACTGTGCCTTCTTTACAGTCTCTTGACCAGCCCGAGATGGAGTCGAAAGCTTGGACAAACTTCTAAAGTGTTTTGTATCGTGCTGTTTATGTGTGTTTTAACAAATAATTATCTCATATGAAATTAATAATATTTCAAAGCAGAACTCTGGTAGATTGCAATAGTATCTAGTTCCAGTGGGAAGCTTACATATGAAAATTGAAAATTATTCTGAAGTACTTTGAATTGTTAATTTTCAAGTGTCGGTATGAATATCGGTGGGAATCTGTAAGAGTATCATCAGTGACATTAGTATTAGTTCATAGTTGTAGCAGCTCAGCCCTAAAATGCTGAAAATTTACATTGATCCTCCCATGTTTCTCTTGCAGGTAACTTGTCTTAATTTCATCTCTGTGCCTATGGTGCTTGGTTTGACTTTGTCTTCTGTAACTTTGAACGTTTCTCAGGGAATGAGATATCACCGTTTGCACTTGGTGTTTAGCCCAGCCCATCTCCTGGGAAAACCACAGAGTCATTTACATCAAGGGTCCACGATTGTCATACTGGATCCCATTATCAACCTCCGTATTCTCGATTGGTGGCATCCCATGTATCCCCATTCTAGTGGACGATCGCAGTTCAATGATGCTTCTGATTGATCACAGAATTGAACTTTGTCATTTTCAAATGTGCTAAATGTGTTGTTTTTTTTTATAGCAGTGCTTTATTGAAAGTTGAAGGATGTTCTGTTACGTGGTATAAGTAAATGTACACGAGAATTATATATATTTTGAATGAGTTTTCGTGATGTAGTGTAATTTTATTTGATAATGTTACATTCCATTTATGTAATTAAACTGTTTGCAAGTTCCTTTATAGGGCATTAGAAGTGATCGCAAAATTTTAGGTTATATCCTATCTGATCAGAAATTTTATTTGATAACCATGACATAAAAGGGATGCAATAATTTACTTATTTTGGTAATATGATATTGTGTAATATGTAGAATTTCATGGCTGTGCCTTTTTGTTTTCATTGTATGTGTATCACTATATTTTGTTGTACTCTAAAGAGGGTGTTTTCAGGAAGTGAGTCATTTTAGTTTGAGAATAATTTCCTGCAGAATTTAAGTGAAATGTGTGCTGCTAGTTTGGCTATAGATTTAGTTTTCTGAGGAGAATTGCAGTTCAAACTGGAAAGGAGCCCTTTTGTAAAATATTTTCATATGTAGCAAAATGATTTTTTTGAAAAATCATTACATTGTGATACTTACGTAACTTTGTTACAGAAGAGAAACAGTGAGTTAATGTGGTTTCTGCATGTAACAAATTATTGTATTCACCAGAAAATATATTTTTTAGTAAGATTAGATTATTGTAAGATGGTAACTCTGAATAATTCCCTGTAACTAAGAAAGCAGAAGAAAAATTAGTTGTTTGCAATCTTGGTAGATGCTAAGAAAGATAATGTATTCTTATGTTTGTAAATATTTTTTTTGTTCTATATTTAGGATGAAATCTATGTCAGACATTTTGTGCTATAGATTTATGATGCTAAATAAGCTCTGTATATTCTTTTTTTCCTTTCCATGTGTGTATGCACTTCAGCTTATGGCTTAATTTGTAAGCTTTGTATTGTACATATGTAGAGTTCACATTATAACATTAACATGGTAATGGTACTTCAAAGCTAAATGGCTGTTATTTGTTTATAGCACACGTGATGCACCATGTATCTGCAACTTGCAAGAAAAGATGCGACTTTATGAGAAAACAGGAGCAAATTTGCAAATCAAAATATTACTGTATTTTTATGTTTGCAGCTAACAACATGAAATAATGATACATAGCTGGTTTATTCAGTTGACTTTAGTTCTAATGCTTCTAATCACACTAAAACTAACTCATAAATCAATGTGGTAATCTTGATATCTGTCATTTTTTAAAAGGTTACATAGTTTTCAATGTATGTAATTTAATATGTAAGGTTGTTACCAAAAATACCCTTTATAAGTGTAGCTAACCAAATGATTTATTTACATAATGAGGTTGCTGCTTTTATTAAATAAAAAGATAAGACTTTCAAAAAATTGAAATGTTTCTTTTTATAGCTGACTTTCTGAAAATGTACATGAAAAAATTGTAGTAAATGAAATAAGTGCCAATAAAGAAGAATGTGTGGGGTTTGCTGTAGATCTATAAAGGATGCTTATGAACTTATTTTAGTTCACAATTAACATTACCATCAATATTACTTAAATTGCATTGATAAGTCCTCTTTTTTTAAAAATCTCATTTCGTCATTGGAATGGAACATTCTTCTCTGTAAACTATCATGAATTGCGCTCATCTTGTGTAGTAACTAAGTGCCAAAAAATATACTGAATATAAAATGGATGTTATACCCCTTCATTGTATTACTTCAACGTGTAAGGTGCAAGAGTAATTTATGTAGGAAGTTTTTTTTTCTGTCATTCTATTGCAGACGAGAGACACATTTTGACCAAACTTCTCAGCTTTGTGGACAGTAGTATTATAATTATAGTCACCTGATAACCATAAATTTCTTCAAAATTACATACATATATGACATAAGGAAATTGGAAATTTTAACTTGTGAACAAGATTGAAAGGAATTCATGATTTTGATATAATTTTCACAACTGAACGAATGGATATGAAGGTTTTTGAATCTCATAGTAATTGAGAAAAATTATGTAATATTTTGTTTTTGTCATGTAAATATTTTGAGTTTTTTCTTGTTCATGTTTACAGGTGCATCTTTATGCAAGAGTGATTATGAATGCACATTTTTGTTCGGTTTGTATTTGTAACATGTAATGTGAATGTGTTTCTTGTGAGAAACATACACACAACAAGGTAACAAGCGAGAACTGCCCCTCAGTTTTCATGTATTGTGATATGACTGATTGATGCAATCATTAAATTTGACAGTATTCTAAAATGTTGTAGATAAGCAAATTTTATGATTGTTTTCTCATGGAGAATTGTGGTCATCTGTCATACAAAATAAATGCAGATGCTGTGGTAAGAAAGACTGAAAATGAAGAATGTAAATCATTGGTTGCTGTATAAGCAATGGTTCACCACCTAATTGACAATATATTATGAAGATAAAAACTTTTGTTTTATATATATAAAAACATATTCTTCCATAATAATCTATTGACAAAAAATGACTATGTACATTTCATATCTCTTGAGTTGATTGCTCTGAAAAATGTTTAAATCCAGAATTCATTCATACTGCAACCCAAACTTGTTTCAAACTTTACCCTGTGGCAGGCAGTTTAAAAATTTCCACCTCGAATGTGACCTCTATAAAAATTTCACATAAAATCGACCTTATGCAGCCTGAAAATTTAGCCTATTTAACTAGTAATTAACATTTGCATGCTGTCCTTTGAATCTGTGGAGCAGCAAAACAAAAGAAACAATCCTCTGTGCAAATAGTGACACCAGAGGGGTCGATTCCCCTGCATGGAGGAGGCAACGTGATTGCAGCTAGCAGCCATTTGCAGCAGCATGTACTGCTTTGCTCCACTCTCTCTCCACTACTGTTATGCCCAGTATTGCTCCACAGATTCCCAATACAGTGTGTGGTAGGCTCAGGATGTATGGTACAGTACCATGTGATAGCAATTACCATGGGTCATTTCTCCAAAACTTCAGATGATATTTCAGTTGTCTGTCTTTTTGGATCATTTATATACATACGGAAGTATGATATGCTTGAATTACAACGCAATATGAGAATTGGATGTTCGTCAAAAGCTGTTTTTAAAATCATAAATTCAAGAAATACTTGTTGGAGAGAGTTAAAGTTAGTTTTACTTTGAATGGAATGGGTAGGACTTTCACACAAAGTTAAAATTTGATGTTCCATCTCAATAAGTGCAATCAGAAGAAAGGGGAAAAGGACAATTTGCTCAAGAAAACCCTTTTCAGAAGCCCATGTGGCTCCACAACAAACCAGGGTGAATAGAAAGAAAATACTCTTACAATTGTGCTGAGTATAGTTGCAAATTGTCACATTATATTTATCATTGAAGGTAATGGGAATGTATGACGCACTAGGAAAAAAGAAGTAATGATGTCACCTCAACTATTGCCATGAAGGTTATTGGCTTTAGTCAATTGCGCATGTACACATGCAGAGTACCAACAATCCAGCAATATTTACCTACTGTTGCACTAATAATGCTTTTGGGGGAGGTGGGGTACTGGATAATGCATTTTTTTTTTCTCCCAAGGGATGAACCATTGAACAACCATCAACAGAACTTCACATGTAGCACGATTGTTTTTTTGGGGGGAGGGACAATATCAACCCCCAACTTTGTATGGCTAACAGTTTTCCTTCTATGATTTCTTTGTGAATCATCTCACATTTGAAAATCATGCAACTGAGAACCTTGGCTTACATGCATAATGAGGTTCTGTCAGTTAAAGATCAGAAAAAAGTAATGTTGTTTTGAGAATCACTGGTTTACCAGATGGAAAATTCTACAGTGGAAGGTGTAGATATTTCATATGTTCAACAAAGTTAGAAAACAAATTTGCATTATAAAGCTATCCATGGTGTTCTATTCGGTATGGCATCTGACTGGCACACAGGAGACCCAGGTTCAATTCCTGGGGTGGGTGACCTAACGTCCAAAATTTTCTGGCCTTGTCCCTGCATAAAGCGGCTCCGGGGCTCACCCAGCCTCAAATCAGTGGGTCTCTGGGGGGTAAAGGTGGCCGGAGAGTGGTGCCGATCACGTCACCTCCAAAATTGCCCGAATCAAGAATGTGTGGTGCCTTACCCTCACATCCCGTAAATGTGACTTCATTGCATGGTGTTATATGCACTGGGAACTTTACCTTTACCTATTATAATGGGCTAGCAAAAAGCCTAAATTAGACGAGTATTTGTAATTGAGCCTGTTTTCTCATCTTCAGGAATGCAAATTTCCATTTGCCAGTGGTGCAGATCAAACCTGCGATGGACCTAACGATTTTACTACAAATTATCTACTGCTTTTTTCAAACTTATTTACTTATTTAGGAGCATACCCCTTCTGCGGTCTTCAGGTGAGCAAATTTCTTTTTGTCAGTGATGGGAATCGAGCCTCTGATGGACCTGTGATTTTTGCTACAAATCCAGTGCACTAACCAACTACTCCACTAAAGGAGCATCATGCAGTAGATTTGTACTAAACTCACAGGTCTGCCATAGGTTCAATCCCAACTGCTGGCAAAAGGAAATTTGTTCACCTGAAGACAACGAGGAGGTAGTAAAAGTACTGTACAATGGGCAAAGTCTTGTTGACATTTCGTGCTAGTATAGAACCATTGTCACTAACATTCAAAGAAATACTGGCTACTCAAATCTAGAGCAGAGAAATTTTGTAAAGACTGAAATTCTGAACCAAGTAGTGTTCCATACAGAGAAACTTGCTGGTGTGTGTGAGCTCGGAGGCAAATTTTACATATGTTTGGCCAGATGTTAATTTATATGCTGTGCAGTGCAGTCTTCAAGAAAGCCTATTTTCCAGTCTGTGATGAAAATGCCTTCAGAACATCGGTAGGAGTTTGTTTTTACAATTATCCGTGCATTTTAAGTAGCTGTGTTCTGTATTATAGAGCAACTGGCAAGGCACTGGAAAATCAGATTTTTGTTATAAACAAGAGATCACAGGTTCAAATCTTATCCTCTCATTTTTTTCTTATTCATTTTATGTGACTGAAAACAATTTACATTTGAGGAGCTTGGGTGTAAAAAATGGTAAGTGACATTTTGCTCATTTCTGAGTTCATTAAGAAAAAGGTTGTTAGAAGCTATACTGTAGATAAATTGTTCTCGTGTTGTGTTTACCAATTTCAGAAGGCTTCACTGAGTCCAATGCAAATTATATGACATGGCAATTTCACTCGAAAATTGAAGGATGGCACATTTTACTTTGTAACTCGAAAATTACCAAAATGTCACTTACCATGTTTTACACCCGTGCCCTTCCATTTAATCAGTATGAAACGATAATTATAAGCTATAAAATTGTTTTACGAGACTGTAAAGTAATTCAATGGAGACATTAATATAATCTCTCTGCCCCAGCTTGTTTCATTTTTGTGTGAGGCAGCA
The DNA here is from genome assembly GCF_977018435.1 of Lepisma saccharinum. Lineage (NCBI taxonomy): Eukaryota > Metazoa > Arthropoda > Insecta > Zygentoma > Lepismatidae > Lepisma > Lepisma saccharinum. The sequence continues at coordinate 105,111,570 of NC_139231.1, forward strand.
TTCTTGAGAAGTTAAAATATTAACTCATTTACTTACGTGAAATTTCGTATTTCCACGTTGCACAATCTTAAACCACGTTTGCCGCATCCATCATGAATTAACTCATTTCTTATGCATAGCAGAATTAAGGCATGAGCTATTTTCTGCTTAAGTTACACAAGTTTATACAACTTATGACATATAAGTGTTTATTCTTAAAAGTTTTCTCATTAATGCTATTTTTATAAAAGTATTCATCTCCATGAATTTTGATCAGCCATTCCACACCTAAATTATGCCAAATTCGGCAGAGTATTAAGTGTAAGAATGAATACAATCACAAATATTATTCTAAATTGAATATATTTGCAACACCCCACCTTAATTCTGTACTTTTCACATAACATCTTACTGACTGCTATCATTCAAGTAGTTGGCAAGAAATTTGCTCTCAAGATATGAACACAATTTTGCAATGAAGGTATTAACATTTCGTCCATTGTCATTTACCTTATGAAAACGTTTCTGAAATAAATGAGATCCGAACCTAGATCTATCCACATAGGAAGTGATCTTTGTGCTTCTACACTCATCAGCCCATGTTAGTGTAAATGCACAATTTGAAAGATAAAATACAATTGAACACATTTATTAATTTGAAGATGTGTCTAAAAGTTGCTTTATGTCAATTTCCAGCTGGAGTTGTCACCTGTACATGGTCATAGCTAGGGATGGCCTTATCCGGACCCCGGCGGATCCGAAATTCGGATCCTAAAATTTTTTGGATCCGGAATTTTCAGATCCGGATTCAGAACTTTCGGTCGTTTAGCCATCCCACATGCGCTTCTTTGGAAAGTAAGAATGTGTTTATAACATATTGTTACCTGCACATATACATATCTATATATATAATATACATACATACACATATACAGGGTGTCGCAAACTCTTTCAACAACGCTTGGGAGCTGGTAGATATCATAAAAACAAGTAACTTTTCCCTATAAAGTTTACCTCGAAAGCACTTAGTTTCTGCGCTATAAGCGCTTAAAGTCTATCCTGTACGTATGCAACCCAACACAGCAAACGCTTGCTCTGACATAACTAGCAGGGGCGCGTGGCAGGGTTGCCACTAGCGTTCCTCGTTAAGAGAGACGACTTAAAAACAACAACTTGGGAGTCTTGCCTGAGCAAAATCCAAAACATTAATGATACTTGCGATGTTGTAAGAAGCATTCACAGTATTTACAAACTGACCAAAACAAATAATGGGCAGACTGAAATTCAAGATTACTCATTCTAAAATATCTCCATAATTGATTGATTGATATGGTTTATTTTAATTCGCTTTTCTGCCACCTTTGGCTAATCGCGAAGATGAGGATGATATGATGAAATAACAAATGACACCAATGTCTAGACCAGGATTTAAACCCGAGATACCTGGCGCCGTAGCGAGCTGTGCTAACCACATCAACACGGAGTGTTTCGTATATCATGCAATATCAACAATTGCAAGGGACACGTGAGATAGGGGAAATCCACGAACGAACAAATGTAAGCATGATGTGTTTGCTGCATCGTTTCGAACACGCAGACTGTAATGTAGAAATTTTCAGCGAAAAATGCAGGCTCGACCAGGACTCGAACCCGGGTTATTACTATTTATTTGAAAATTATTCCTATCTGTAATAGCATTATTGCTAATCGTGTTTGTCTCATAAGGAAATAATTGCGAGGTTCTTTTAATTTAATGATTGATTCATTCATTGCTTGATTGATTTGCTTTATTTTACTATGCTCTTTGTGCCACTTTTGGCTAATTTACGAAGATGGTGATGAGTGATGATATGATTAAATTGATGAATGGACACTTACAAACATACATGCCCAAGCCGGGATTCGAAGCCAAGACCCCTAGCTTATTTTAGAAAACAGTGGCAACCTATAAATTTTATCGACAACTGATATGCATGTAAGAAAAATTATGTTTTAAAAATTGGTATCAAGAAAATTCCAACGATTATTTGCAATACTAGGAACATGCGAATTAAAAACTTTCTCCCTCTCCCTCTCTCTCTCTCTCTCTCTCTTTCCACTCAAACTGGTTAATCTTGAATGCTCTATTAAAGAAGTTGTAGGAAGAAATTAATATTTCATTGAAAGGAATTACATTGAGTTCGGTGCATACTTACTGCCTGTACTAGTTTGTTCTGCACTTCACGATATCGTTCGATATTGGTACATCAAGAGAAATCCTCGTAATTTACACTCTTTTCATGTGTGCGAATTAGTTTTCTCATTTTGTGTCTTTGCTTAGCATTCTTATCATGGAACGTGAAAAAAATAATCAAAAGGAAACCATTGAGTACACGTCATAAATTGTACATATTTATCATTCATTGTAGCAACTTAATATCAACATTGAAATGTAAGAATAACATTTTCGGAAGGCACCAAAATGTCAACTTTAGGTCACCCTGGAAACAACGTTTTGTAGCAAACGAGCGAGATTCTGACATCTAGATGAATTTCCGGAATAATTCGTGTGAATTTATATTATTCTCATTGTACGTAATTTTCCTACTCTTTCGGGCAAATAGTAAATACGAGGACATAAGATCCAGTGACATTTTTGTCCAGGTCGAAACTCGTGTCCGGAACAGTACTCAGTACTCAGTCACCGAAGTGGCTCAAGAATATTCATCTGCCGGAGATTTTTGTTTCTTTTCAGCCTGCTTTTTATAACGAACTCGATTTGCAATAGCGCTAGTTCACTTTATTTCTAATAAATTAATTGTAATAACATTACAGTCTGCGTGTTCGAAACGAGGCAGCAAACACATCATGCTTACATTTGTTCGTTCGTGGATTTCCCCTATCTCACGTGTCCCTTGCAATTGTTGATATTGCATGATATACGAAACACTCTGTGGTGATGTGGTTAGCACAGCTCGCTACGGCGCCAGGTGTCTCGGGTTTAAATCCTGGTCTAGACATTGGTGTCATCTTGAGCAATGAGTAATCTTGAATTTCAGTCTGCCCATTATTTGTTTTGGTCAGTTTGTAAATACTGTGAATGCTTCTTACAACATCGCAAGTATCATTAATGTTTTGGATTTTGCTCAGGCAAGACTCCCAAGTTGTTGTTTTTAAGTCGTCTCTCTTAACGAGGAACGCTAGTGGCAACCCTGCCACGCGCCCCTGCTAGTTATGTCAGAGCAAGCGTTTGCTGTGTTGGGTTGCATACGTACAGGATAGACTTTAAGCGCTTATAGCTCAGAAACTAAGCGCTTTCGAGGTAAACTTTATAGGGAAAAGTTACTTGTTTTTATGATATCTACCAGCTCCCAAGCGTTGTTGAAAGAGTTTTGCGACACCCTGTATATATAGTGTGTGTGCGCGGGTGCGCGATTTGTAATTAATACACTTACAAGGGAGGTCTAAGTCTCCCCCTCCGATCTCCATGAAATTTGGCAGGTGTATGGAGGGGCCCAAAGGAAGAACTACGTTTTTTTGTGTTTCAGCTAAAAAACTGTTTTAGGGGGCAACCCCCCTCCCTCAAATGTCAAGATGAGGAGAAATTGAAGTGGGGATCTGACCCCGAAACCACGTAAATATGGCATAGGAAGAAACAGGGGGCATAGGGCCTATCTATACACCTGCGAAGTTTCATGAAAATGGGAGGGGGACACAGGGGTCAGATCCTTACTTCAATTTGTCCTCATCTCGACATTTGAGGGGATTTTGCACCCTAAAACAGTTTTTAGCTGAAACAGAAAAACACGTATTTCTTCCTTTGGGCCCCTCTATACACCTGCCACGTTTCATGGAAATCGGAGGGGAACACAGGGGTCAGATCCCCACTTCAATTTGTCGTCATCTTGACATTTGAGGGGAGGTTGCCCCCTACAACAGATTTTTAGCTGAAACAAAAAACACACGTATTTCTTCCTTTGGGCCCCTCTATAAATCTGCGAAGTTTCATGGAAATCGGAGGGGGACACAGGGGTCAAATGCCCACTTAAATTTGTCCTCATATTGACATTTGAGGGGGGTTGCCCCCTAAAACAGTTTTTTAGCCGAAACAAAAAAATACGTATTTCTTCCTTTGGGGCCCTCTATACACCTGCCAAGTTTCATGGAAATCGGAGGGGGACACTTAGATAACCTCCCTTGTTAGTCTTGCACTTTGTAATTATACCAGGTAGTCCATTTATAATGATAGTATGGAATATCGCATGCAGAATGCATCCAATCGAAAAATTGCACAGAATAAAAGTTTGATACTATTGAGGGGGTAATTCAATGCCGCAAAAATTTCGTCGCCGCCACCAACCCCTGAAAGGGGGGGGGGTAAATTTGAAATTTCAAATGGAACACCCCCATTCATTTTACATATTTGGATTCCGTGTTGAAAAGGAAAAATGTTTTGTTTGAAAAATTTTGTAAAAAATTGCAAACTTCGAACATTTATAAACATTTTGTAGTTTCACATTCATTTTGTTCCCTTTATGTAATAACGGTTTTGGTTTCCGTTGAGAAGATTGCATAAACGAATTTTATTCAAAAAATGTGTGCAAAGAATTCGGCAAAAGAAAATTGTTTGCAATTTATGTTTTTGTGTAACAATAAATAATATTAATTTGTTCCAACTCTTTGGTTTCAAGGAACAATTTCATATGAACAACACTACCAGTACTCCATTCAGGCTCAAGGCATGTTGGACACAAAGTTTCCTGGTCGATGGATAGGACGTGGAGGACCCGTTTCTTGGCCAGCTCGTTCACCCGATCTCACGTCGCCTGATTTCTGCCTTTGGGGACTACTTAAAGAAAAGTGTTACCACGAAGTTCCAACAACGCTAGAAAACATGCGGCACGAATTATTGATGCTTGTGCCTCTATCACTCCTGACATTTTGGGACGAACAGCGTGGAGCTTCAGACACCGTGTTTTGAAATACATTGAAGAGAACGGTCATCATTTTGAACATTTGCTCCTTTAAACATTTATTTGTGTACCTCAAATGATAACTAAACTATAGTAACATACTTAATTTTGTTGTTCATATGAAATTCTTCCTTGAAACCAAAGAGTTGGAACAAATTAATATTATTTATTGTTACACAAAAACATAAATTACAAAATTTTGTTTTGCCGAATTCTTTGCACACATTTTTTGAATAAAATTCGTTTATGCAATCTTCTCAACGGAAACCAAAACCGTTATTACATAAAGGGAACAAAATGAATGTGAAACTACCAAATGTTTATAAATGTTCGAAGTTTGCAATTTTTTACAAAATTTTTCAAACAAAAAATTCTTCTTTTTCAACACGGAATCCAAATATGTAAAATGAATGGGGGTGTTCCATTTGAAATTTCAAATTTACCCCCCCCCCCTTCCCTTGAGGGGTTGGTGGCGGCGACGAAATTTTTGCTGCATTGACTTAACCCCTCAATAGTATCAAACTTTTATTACGTGCAATTTTTCGATTGGATGCATTCTGCATGCGATATTCCATACTATCATTGTAAATGGACCACTCGGTATAACACTGCATATATTATAACGTTTTATTTAAATTTTTAAAACTGTAACTGTAGAACAATTGTATATTTTTTGTATAATATTTCTATCTTGTTAAATGTGTTAAAGGTTTCATCCTGGAATGGAATGTCTCAAATTTATGTGTGTTTCCATTTCCAATACATTCGAATGAATACATATTCGTTTCAATGGCATTTACAAAATCACCTCTGACATTTTATGTTAAACAATTAAGATTATTTTTGTGCACGAGTGTGTTAGCCGATGGGTAGCAAAGTATTTTAGGAACAACACTTGAAAAAAATTATTGTAGGACTAACTAATGAAAAATTTCTTTGTAATCGAAGATCATAATACCTTTGATAATATTATAATGGGATTGAGATACGAAACTTTCGGATCCGGATCAAGATCCGAAACTTTCGGACCCGGATCCGGATCCGTTTGGCCATCCCTAGTCATAGCTAGAGGGTGTGCATTGCACCACCCTAAAAAAATGTCCTCTCTAGAATCCCATGCCACTATAGTGAGTTAAGTTGAAGAAACGAATCTTTAAGTGACCTAAAACACGTGAAAAATAAATAAATGCAAATATGAGAGTAAGTATAGGTATATGTACAGGATTATTCAAAATGATGTTGACAACTTTAAACATCATTGTAATAAAATTTCATAATTATTTAAATGAAATTAAGTATAAAATGAAAGCTTACATGTCACAGAATTGACTTACAATGGCAAATACAAGTTTTCGATAACTGCTTAACATGCATAGGCGTAACTTGGAGAGAGAGGGCACTCGCCTCTCACAAAATTTACAAGTTTATTTTTGTTAACCTCCTGGACCTGAGTAGCAAACTAAGAATATTTTTTGTGATTTTTACAAATGTAACAGTTATTAAGCAAAATAGTCCTGAATGGGATGGAAAACTTTTGGATTCTGTCCTCCAAAAGTTATGCACATGTCATGACAATAGTAAAATTCATATTATGGAGTCTATAAGGTAGCAGGAAAGAATGGGGCAAACAGACTTTCACAAAACCCCAAATGAAGAAATACATCAGCATAATTCCCTGAGCAATAAAGAAGTTTTAACTAATTAACTTTTCTGCTACGTTGTTCAGTTCTTTTGAAATAATCCTGTATTTTGAAATAGTATGTTGAACTGACACAATAAACTACAGGGCTATGGTCGATTTTCCCCATTGTCGTGCACTCCAGCAAACAAGATAAAGTTGGGGTAATTTAACGAACCCTTGCCCTTCACTACAAACAACACTTCCTTGCAATCAATGCAAGAATTAACATGATGCACTTTTGATAAGTTGAAAAAAAACAACAGACAGAGCAAAGGTCCAGCAGTACCTGACATTAGCAGCCTTATTAAACACTACATATTTTTACTAATTTTTAAACAAATAAAAAATGCATAGCTATGTATGTTTTAATTCACGTTACCATGTAACTGGCATATTTTATTCATTAAACATGACAAATTTTGGTTCATACATAGGATATCTCCAAGTACAAGGGGCATCTCATAAGTCCTGAGCCCCTCTCTTCCCCATTAACTTCTGCTTGCAGGCCAACGAGGATCTAGTGACTGGACCCACAGCCAGGAAAATCCTTTGTGGAGATTGTGTCGTGTGTTTGTGATTGTCCCTTCATCCATTTCAGGTTATCACCATTCATCCTCATCTTCCTGATAAACCAAAAGGAAAGTACAATAAATCAAATACGTCCTGAGCCTCATCCAGCAGGAAATGTTTAGACTATTTTTCAATATAGTCTCTATGTAGGTATGCACACTTTTGCCAATGCTCTCATATCGGTCTTCTAGCTAGAAGTTTTTCTGCAGGCTGTCAAAGTTGTCACCCACAGCACTGATGACATCATCATCGTCGTCAAAATGCTCCCAAGCCAATGCTTTTTTTTTTAGGGTGGGGAAGACATGGAAGTCTAATGGTGCAAAATCGAATATCATGGTGGGTGTTCCAACAAACTGACCCTGCATTTATGGATGACAGGCATGGCAACGAGACATTGTCCAGATTGAAAATCGCCCCTCTAGTGACCTTCCCGAGGCATTTCACCTTCAAAGCCTCTTGTACGTTCATTCCTTCACTGTGTCTGCTGATGGTTTGCCCATTTGAGAGAATGTCCACCAGCACTACACCCTCTGCATTCCAGATACTGTTGTCATCACATATTTTGCCTTCTTGTAGGTGGGGGAGCAGCCAGTCTTCGACTTGTATTACATCTCAGAAGTATAATGACGATCCTAGGTTTCATCAGCCGTCATAAATTGCTTCACAAATGTGTCTGGACCAGCCTCAAACAGCACCAGATTTCGTTTTGATATCAAGCATCTCGTCAACTTGTCTTCAGTGGTCATGGACAATGCACTCAACTACTGTCTTCCATGCTACTTATGTCTTAACTGACAGAAGAAGGAACATGCTCCCTTAATGTTGTCGCCATGCCCTCGAGTTGTAACCTCTTTTGTGAAGATACTTGATCATTGTTTGCAGTTCCTATCTCCATTTTCCTGTACAGCCTGCACTCAGCACCACTCCAGACTCAGCATTACAGAAATAGACCACGATTTCGTGATGAAAACTGGCACTCACATTCACAAAAAATGCACTGTAGATTCCTAATATTATTTTACGATCAGACTGGGCCTACATCAGGCTCATTATTTCTGGGACAATCTTCGTATCATACATGATACTATATATATATTTTTAAAAAAAACTTGAATATATTTTCAACCAAAATATGTCTACAATTTTAATGCTTACACTCAGTATTTTTTATCTCAAGATTTGATCAGAATATTTTTCAAGAGATATTTGAGCACTAACATTTTTTGCATACACATCAGTTTTCTGTGAATGCAGTTTGCTGTGAATTTTGAAAGGGTGAATCACTTAAGAAAATTGGAAAACATTAATGTAATGAATGAATGCCTTCAAACGTTTAGGCACATGCAATATTTTCAACAGTGTAAACAGTCCACAAAGGAAAATACTCCTGAGCAGGTCAACATCTCTTCTGAAATCATTTGGGTTAAGCAAACAATGTGGCATGGGCGGTGTTCATATTGGTCACTGAAAGGAAGTATTGTAGCTGACATTGTATGGCAACATTACACCTACGTAACAATTTACCTGGATTATATCTTGCTTGTGTATTCAGGATTTTTCAAATCTTTTTTCGAAGTATCTTATATATAATCCCCTGCCACTAAAAATTTGCAACTGGAGAAGAGGATACACTATTTATAAAGGGAATTCTTTTCACACCGCCCCCCCCCCCCTATAAATGTCTCCCTGAGTGTTTCATTTTATTCCTTTTGCGGCCATTTTCCAATCCATTTCTTGCCTTGTAATCAAGGGGTCCCAGGTTCTACACCCAGTGGATGCACATAGTAGTTCGGATCTTACTTTAAACCCGACAATATTCCGGCGGAAATATTACAACTGGCTATGCAAAAAATACGTAGTACCATCCCTAACTTCCCTTTTTAACCTCTGCCTTGCAACAAAACCTTTCCCCAACATCTGGAAAGAATCAACTGTCATAATTATAAAAACAAAAATTCACCGTGACCGTGACGAAACATTAATAAAATCGTACCGTCCAATTTGCCTAATAAATGTCTTGGGCAAAATCCTAGAAACATTATTAACAAAAGTTTACTTGAATTCTTAGCCCTTAAGAACAGAACCGGAAATCAGTATGGTTTTACAAAGGGGAGATCCACCAAGGATGCGACACATAGTCTATTAGAGTCAATAAGACTGATTGATTGAGTTGGTGTTTTAAGTCCATTTTATGTACAGTAAGGCTAATCGGGACGACTGGACCTACAATTTAAAGTGGGATCCGAACCACTGTGTGCCTCCACCGGGTATCGAACCCGTGACCCCTTGATTACAAGGCGACAACGCTACCACTGCGCCATCGGAGAGTCCTAGAGTCAATAAGAAATAGCACCGGTAAATACTTAGTAGCCACCCTAGCGGTGGGCCCACCTCTTTGCCACCCTCAGAGAACTGGATTGTCCGGACACTTTATACAAAATTCTGGAGAACTGTTTCGAAAATAGAAAGGCAACCATAAACTTGCCGGGACAAGAACTTTCCAAAACATTAACGAAAGCATGCCCGCAGGGATCGGTCCTGGGTCCACATTTATGGAATATCAACATCGAGCCTTGCCTAAAAATTTTAGGTACATTACATGAAATCCATAAAGCAATATCCTATGCGGATGCCCTAATAATCGTAACAACAGGCAACTCCAGGAGAGAAATAGAAAAAAAAACAATACTGCAATGGAGAAATTGGATACTTGGTGTTGGAACGCAAAACTGTCGGAAATAAAAACAAATTGCATAATCTTGAAGGGAAAACGTAGTACAAATAGCAACCCCCAAATAAAGCTTCATGACACTACACTAAAAAAAAGTACGAGAAACCAGGTACTTGGGGTAACCTTAGAAGAGGGGATGTTTTTCAAAAACACATTGAAAACGTTCCTACAGAAGGGGAAGCGATAATGAACAAAATTGCAACATTAGCTTCAAGCAATTACAAACTACCCCCTCAACAATTAGAACATGCCTAATTTCCATATATAACTCAGTCATTACATATAGAGCATCGGCATGGGCTACATCACTTGGTAAATCAACATACATACAAAAGCTAAGATCTTCACAAAGGAAGGTGATCCTCAGACTGACCGGCGCCTTCAAAACCACACCAACACAGGCCTTATTTATTATTATGGGTCTCTTGCTAAGAGCCCTATCCTACCATTTGAAAGGAGGGCATGAAAGGGACATAATTAACTTAACGGGTTACTTTTATCCTACATTCCAAGAAATAAAAAATCAGATAAACCAGGAATGGGATTCATCGGACAGGGGCAGAAGACTTCATCAGTTCATTCCAAGTACACGGTAAAAAGTGATCCAGAAAGACTTTCTACCATCAAGAGGCCTTATGCTCTTCCTCACGGGACACGGCCCCTATGGCATCTATTTAATAAAGAAGTTTGGCAAGCGAGAGACAGATAGATGTCCCACATGTCAAGATGAGATAGACACGCCAGAACATAGGGTATTCTTCCGTCCGACGAGAAAATTGTGCTGGCTAGGTGAGCTCTGCCGGGCACCGAGACTTTCCAATTGCTGGGAGGTCAGCATAAACAAAAGCTAAACGAACTCGCCGACTTGGTTTCCGAAACGGAACTACATGATACAGACGGGAGCCAAGGGTAGTACAACAGATGCACCCCCTTCACCTCAAGTATCCATACTCAGAAGATCGACAAGACGTAAGAGCCAGATCCTTCTCCGGGAGCCATCTCCAACCCCTCAAGAACAAGAATCGGAAGAGGAGGAAGAAGTACCCGAGGGAGCATGGAAGTAAATGTTTTACGACGAGATTTTTGAGGGGATTTTCTCCCTTCAAACAATATAAAATTCAATATTATATCTTTTCCAAAATATATGCAAAAGTTTTACACCTTAAATGCACCATATTTAATCCATTAGATGAAGAAATGAAAGTGTTTAGGGCATTACTGAAGGGGGGGGGGGATATCGAACATATTAGGCCTTAATTGACACGTGGGTCCTGACGGGGATTCTGATTTAAACTTTGGGGGGGGGGGGGGCAGTATCCAACACTAGGTCTTAGATTATGGTGAGTACTTTTGTTAGAGGGGGATTGAGCATTAAATTAAAGGGGGTATCCAATTCTTGTGTAATACTATTGTCTTAGACTGTTGCGGAAATTCTGTGGAGACTGAGAATTATTTTTTTGAAGGAGGCAATATCCAATCTTCAATATTAACAGTTAGTCTAAAATTGGCATGAAAATTTTGGTGGTATAGGATTGAGTATGAAATTTAAAGGGGGAGATTTCTCTTGATAGTGTTAATCTTAGATTGTGAAGGGATGATTTCTGTAGGGGAGAGAGAGTTCGAACATTACATTTTGGAGACTGAATTTAGCGATAAGGCATCCACACGTTTTCGACCCCGAATGTGCCAAAGGAAAAGCTGGAAAGGGAAAGGACTAAATATCTCGGGAACTTAAGAAAGTATTGACACCACATTAAATTAATATTCTTCAAACGCTGCTAAGAAATGGATGTAAAAATTATCTTGCTCGCTTCGCTCGCCATAATTTGTTCCTACCATGTGTGTTTGGCGCTTTAATAAGATGGATATGAAGTTTTTGTACTAAAGCTGCATTACAAGACAAGCGATATTCTCGATTGATTGATTTGGTGTTTTAAGTTCACTTTATGCACTCTAAGGCTAATCAGGACTGAACTTACAGTTTAAAGCGGGATCCCGATATTCTTGATTATGATGAACGATTTTAGGGGTGGTCTTGAGTGATGGCACCCCTGTTTAGGGTGGAGGGGTAGATGAACTATAATGTTCAGTAAAGCTAAGAAAAAAGTTACTTTCGGAAGACACGCTGTCGTAATTAAATATTTTGTGGGGATTATGATGTGGTTTAAGGGCGCGAATGATATGATTTGGGGGGGACGCATGACATGATTTTGGGGGGATGGGCATCCCTGGGGAGACGGAAGGCGACCGCCTGACGGAGGATACGTCCACCACGCATGCCAGGAGAGAAGCACGAAGATTATGTGAACAGGATTCGACCCAGGCAAAATTAATAAATAAACTAACCAAACATAATACAACAAATACGTGATGATTTGGGTCTCCTGGGACTTAACAGGCATAATTAATAACCATAATATCTACAAAATTCTCACTTCCAAAGTAGATTGGTCAAACATCAGAAATTGTAAATGAAGAAATACCGAACTGACAGTACACACTGACAGACTAGAATACTGGTGGATACCAGTGGTTCCCCAGTAGGCCTGAATCAGATCGGGTTATGGAATTTTTAAATAATAACAGAAAACTAGAATAAATGAAATGATGAATTTAGGTTAAATAAATAAAATTAATCATTACAATTCTTGTTGCATTTACCACTTTAAGTCTCACTTTCATTTTAATCCTAATCTTAATTATGTCATTTGATTTAGTCTTATTTCCACCTTATTGGAGTCCATTAATATTATTTGTAAGATTTAGGTAGGTAGGGTAGATATGTTTACATTATGAAGTTAATTCCACAATTAGATCAATTCTATAACATGTATGTATCCAATCATATTATGTATGTATCCTTATATTTGTGTTCTTGTACATGTATATCCATAAAACTCAACTCAACTCCATGTGAACAAAATAAACAAACAAACACGGAATACTAGAAATATGACCTACTCTGGAAACTTTGAACCAATGCCGATGCCGATGCCGATACTCTTACCGATTCCCACCGATACCAATAATTGAAATTACAATAATTAAAATTTGTTCAAAATATTGATCAATAGGGCTAGGAATTTTATGACCTAAAAATCATCAAAATATGCAAAGTAAAATATACTCCTATGACCTAAAATTTTACAAAATATGCACTATCATTTGAAAAATATGCCCTTATAACGGAACTGTTTCAAACATCAATATCTAAATGCTGAGATATTTTCACATACGTGCTATTTTTAGTTCACTTTTTGGGCCTTGAGTTGCAATGCACAATGAATACTTTCTCTAAATTTTCAAATTAAATTGAAAAAGATTTTGTTGCAGTCCAAAAGAAAAACTCTCGAGTAAACATGGGAGTAAGAACTAATCCACTTCGAAAATGAATGTATATTTCTTGAAAATGCAAAAATTTGATGAATATGAGCGAAAATCCATCAAAATATGCTCTATCACGCAGAAATGGCCAAATATGACAAAATATACCCTTAAAAAGCACCTTAATTTATTTAGTTTCTTCATAATATGAATTTCTATATGTTCAGGGAACGCATCATGCTTACAAAAAAAAAATATGCTTAGTCATGAAAATCCTAGCCCTGTTGATCAATATTGGTGTGTAAATATTCTTCTACAATTTCTTGCATCAATTTACCAAGAAACTTTTCTAAGAATATTCAAGAATTACATGGGAATATTAATGATATTATGATATATTATTATAATATGTATATTAAAATAGATATTATGTAATCACAAAATATAGTTTTTCGTGCAAAATAAAAATAAAGTTTAAATTTTGTACAACTCTGCGAAAGAGTCACGTGACATTTTTGCGGACCCGTGAAAGACCAATATGCCGGGAAAGTATTGGTATCCGTAGATGAATTCCAACCGATACTTCCCGATAGCGATACCACTGGGTATCGGTATCGGCTTCGGTTTAGCTCTAGTAATTATGACATAAGGTATTTTGTAGGTGTACCGTTACTTTCACTTAGCGTTGTCTCTTAATTGGGCATGCCAGACAGACACACGGGAAGACACTGTTCAATTTCACATCGATCTCCCCCCTCCCTCCCCCCCCCCCAACTACCCTTACCCGATGTCTCATGCCAACAAGAAAAGATGCCGCTCTTTGGAAATGAGTTTCCTGAAACAAGGTTAGAAAGTTGCGGGGGATACAGCAATTCGGTTAGTTTAGGTAACAAAATTAGAGTCTGGGGAGAAAAAAAGGGGAAGGGTGGGGGAAGGGGGAGGGCTTTTATATGCGGAATGCAAATTGCACCAGACGATGCTGGGGAGGCGCGAAATAGGAGTAATTTCATACCACTTACCGTAAGAGAGGCATTATTCAAAATAGCCTCTCGCGGCTGGGTTAACTTCTACATGAGAAAGGGTAGTATTCAAGTTGGCAACAAAGTTAAAAGTGCCAACTCTTTCCACAGTTTTGCTCTCAAGTGAACCTCCCACACTTGTGTCAGCAGGAACTGAAAAGACTCTTGACTGTCTGAGAATGGTCCCGAATAATCATTAATTACTTTTATAAAGAACCGATTTACGGTTACTTCGTTATAAATTTACAGTTACCATGGCCGTGGCGAGGATTTTCTTTTTTGGGGGGGGGGGTTCACTCATAATTGTTCCCATAAGCGTAGCCATAAATTTGAAAAATAGAAATAATAACAGTAATTATTATTATGTAGTGGCCGCGGTAGCTCAGTCGATAACGCGTCTGACTACCATGCTAAAGGTCCCGGGTTCGATCCCCGGCCGGTTCAAATCCGGGAACTTTTCTAACGGTGGAAGCGGCCCCGGCGCACACCCAGCGTCGAATAACATGGGTACCTGGGGGAAACCCTGGGGGGTAAAGGCGGTCAGGGGCATGATGCTGATCACATCACCCCCACTCACGACCGGATCAAGAAAGTGTGAGGCGTTACCCCCACACCCCCTATACGCCTTCATGGCGTGGTGCTATGCACAGGGGAATACTTTACCTTTTTTTAAAATTATTATTATGTAATAATAACTACAATTTCATGATAATTAATTTATTCCAAAATTATCATTATTATTATTATTATTATCATTATCATTATCATTATTATTATTATTATTATTATTATTATTATTATTATGATTGCTGTTATTATATCCTTGAGGAGACTTTGCTACTCAATCCATCAGATGAGTGAATATGTACGTACAACTGGTTTCCTTTCTTTCTTGTTTTTACGTTTCATGCAGTGTGTACTGAAAAAAATGCACCGTTATTATATTTTGTTATTAAATTTTAGATACCTTCAAGAAAAACTTTTAAAATTAGAGGGACATTTTAGTCATAAAGTTAATTTTGTTTCACCTGTCACATGCAACTTAATTTTTTTGAATTTTGAAAATTGTGTTCTTCATTAAATGATAGAATATTAAAAAAGAAAAAAATCATAACCTGGTGCCTGTACTGTAGCCTCAATTTTTCGACCTAACGCAATTTTTCTTTGATTATTATGTTTGAATACTATCTAGATGAACTTTATTTCTGTTATTAACAATGAAAATAACCAGGGTGGCCATGATAACATTCAAGTATAATTCCAGGTCTTCAAGGCGAACTTTCAAAAAATTCAAGGGTATAAAAGCAAGATATTTTCTCTATTTCAACCTTTGCGTACTACAGCCTCTCACCACTCACACACACACACACACACAAATACGTCTATTAACAATATAAAGGGTCTATGCGATTCCAATGTATTGAACTGAAAGGTATATAATTTTATATAATTTAAGGTACGGAATTTACATTTGTCATTTCACATACTCAAGACTAGAAATACATCTAGAAACACCAAGACACGAATGTTACGGGCTGTAGTAAACTACCAGAAATTGTTAATTGTATGAGGATTTCAAATTTGACTAATGCACTTCAAGACATCTTATCTTGGAATAATCTTCCGCATGTCAGATAGAAGATTGTTCTGCAAAGGACACTGGCAAACTAAACCGATTGAGATAATTCTGTATTATTTTCCACACAGCGTTCTTTTTTTTTTTACTTCCTCGTTAAAAATACAGTAAATGCTAAACTTGCCTCAAGACCGTAAATATGTATAAATTCAAAGGGATATGAATTAATAAAAGTTGCACTTTTTCACGTTTACGGAGAAAGATTCAAGCAGAATTCACGCATAATTCCGGGAGCCAATAATTCACGCATAATTCCAGGAATTCAATTGAGTAGCCACCCTGATAACAAACGTGATGCTATCTTTCAACTTGCACTAAACGGTGCCAATTCCAGGGAAAGGGGGGGGGGGGGTTCTATGAACTGTTCAGTTCCACTTCTCGACGTTCATAATTGTTCCTATACTTACCAAAACAGCATTATACGTATACAACCACTATGCACTGTGTAAGTATGTGTTATACAGAACAGCACACAGGTTGAATGTATGTACTAGATCGACCGATAGGTGAAGCATAGTGAACAGAACGCGCTACGAAGCTGGAGATCCTAGGTTTGAACTCATATAATGGGGATTTAAAACGTTATTGAACAGGGAATTTAAAAGTTGGAAAGGAAATTTCAGTCTGACCCAGGAACAACACTGGAAAGAGGAGACCAGAAGTGAAAATGGAGTGTTCGAGGGTGGGCTGCTATTCCGGGAATTAGGTTTGCTCAAGTTTCAGGAATTCAAAATTTTTGAAAAATCTAGCTCGATCGTCCTAGCATTGTCTCCCTGTTGCATTTTTGTGAAGCTTCGAATATTGTTTTTGAAAATGAGTAACAGATTTTGGTTTCTGAATTTCCATTAATCTAAAATGCCAGAAGTTTCTGGGAGGGTTTGAACCCTAAAAAACCCTCCTCTAAATACGGTCATGACAGTTACTGATGTTTAATTTTATAATTACATTCTGTCCAATTAATAAATAAGTATGATCCACAACATACAGAACCCCCTTTCCATCTTACAATTTCAGTTATATATTTTGGCCCAAGTTTAGCACAGGGCCTCCGTGATGGCGTAGTGGTAACGTGATCACCATTTGATCAAGGGATTCCGGGTTCGATACCTGGTAGAGGCAGATAGTGGTTTGGATCACACTTTAAACTGCAGGTCCAGTCCCGAGTAGCCTTTCTGTGCATAAAGTAAACTTAGAAACAAACTCAAGTTTTTAGTATACTTTTACCACGTTTCAAATATCTCCTTTCGTCAAAGGAGAAATTGAAGTCTCTTTGCAGATGGAGGTACTAGCTGTAGCCAGCCCCCCCCCCCCTTCCAAAATCAGGGACTGGTGATCCACAAACTACGCATACTACATCGTTTATGCTCTCCCTTCTTATCATGAATTAGGTCAAATTCCTCTTGAAGTATAGAATAGCCGATTTCCATAAAATCATTACATAAATTGCTTCATCATTAATATCATAATTTACTTTTGAATTTAAAAATCAAACATCTTAGTTATGCCCGAATTTCCATAAAGTGTAATCAATCACCTACCTTGTTCTTGATCACATGCAAATTAAAGTAGGGCAGTTCCTGCTGTGCACCTGAAAAATATAAATGGATTTTTTAGAAGTCATACCAAAACTTGCCGTTAATCGCAAGACCACACATATAGTATAAATATCTGCGCAAGCCAAAAGTTCAATAGATATAAATCATACCCAAGGCATCTAAAGATTTATGAAGGTACCTACCATATTTGTCTGCTGAGAAAAAATATATTATTATACAGTGGCGTATGCTGAGTTCAAGATGTGGGGTACCACACCATACTGCATTGTACAAATTAGCAAAGAAAAAATGTGCGACAACAAACTACGGTGGCTGAACACACTGTTGGGCTCTAGGAGAGACAGATTCATATGTTCTCCCATTTTTACTTCCCTGTAATATTTTGCCCCGAAATTCTCCCTTTCCGTGGAAAAACCGTGCTTTCAAAGAAAGCGAAGATTAGTCCTCGGCACAGCAGCGTAGGCGTTTTTGGTAATTGAAGGGTTCGGGTGTAAAATATGGTTAAGTGACATTTTGATTATTCATGAGTTACAAAGTAAAATATGTCATCCTTCAATTTTCGAGTAAAATTGCCACGTCATACAATTTGCATTGGACTCAGTGAAGCCTTCTGAAATTGGTAAACACAACACGAAAACAATTTATCTACAGTATTAGCTTCTAATAACCATTTTTCTTAATGAACTCAGAAATGACCAAAATGTCACTTACCATTTTTTACACCCGAGTCCTTTCAATTCATCTTTTTTCCAAAACAACAATGATATTCTAAATTCTGAAGAATTACATCTGCTTACAATTCCTGCTACAGCATTCACATAAATCTTCTTGTGATTTTGCTTTCGCCCTTGTCTAGACCGGATCAAGAAAGTGTGGGGCGTTACCCACACACCCCCTATACGCCTTCATGGCGTGGTGCTAAGCACAGGGGAGCACTTTACTTTACTTTTCTTGTCTAGACATTCCCAATAGTATCGTGGTCACGTAAGCCTACTTTCCATCGTAGATATCTAGACAACAGCCAAAGCAGCCACACGAAAATTTACGCGAATGCTATAAGAATTCTAACCAGGTATAATTCTTCAGAATTTGGAATATCATAGCGGTATTTGGAAAGGAGATGAATTTTCGAAAGCGGCTTGGCTGGCCCAGACCAAAGATCCAATGGGGAGGCGGTACATCGTAACTTCTTGATAAAAATCAGGTTGCAAACTCCTGAAACACCATCATCTTATTGAAATGAACAATTTTATGCATTTCTTTCTAATCGATTTTTCTTCTGTAATATAGTCTCTGGACTTTGGTCTTCGCAGATAGCCTAGAATATTCGCTCCTGTCACTATACTATGAGCAATATTGTATTGACTTTATTTTGTGATTTATCCATGTGCCATGCCGTGCAGAATGCTTGACTAATAATACCGTATGTAACCTATATGTGGCGGCGCCATAATAAATGGTTGGGGAAGCAGAGGAGGTGGGTATATTTTCTGAGGGGCAATTGCAGTTAAATGCCATACAAAAAGATTATTTTGCTAAAATGAGCACTTGTTTATCAACTTTTTCTTGTCTGCTGGGGTGGGAAAGGGGTTGAACTATACGAATGGGATCGGGCGCTTGACCCTCTGCTCCCACACTGCGTCCAACACATCATTGCAGTTATACAGGGTGGCTCAATAAGTCACTTAACACCCTCAGTACAAGGCCCCTGCAGCACGCAACATGGAAATGGTGACGACCAATCGTTATCTGGCCAAGGGGGAACCACATTGACGCCACCCACACGGTCGGCGGCCATCTTGATGTCCGCCATCTTTAATTCAACTTCAGAATTTTAAATGGGAAGGGGGTCGTGCGAAAAATCAAAATGGGCTAGAATTTCACGAGAAATGCAATGGTGAAGGTTTTTTCGACGTATCTTTAACCAGTAAAAAGTTATGACTGAATTCTTGTACCAATTTGCTTCTTTTCGAGGTGTTAGAAAAATGCCTTAAAATTTGTTTAGCGCTTCGGTAATGCATCGAGATCAAAGTGACGTCTATGGAGAGACGTTCGCATGCCATTGCACATTATTTTAGTCGGATACATCCATGAAGAGCTGTGCATTATGAATGGTTGTCGCGAACAATTTACAGTGTGACGCTTCCATTGAATTAAAAGTCCTTCACAGTGACAAGGCTAATGTTTATGTTCATAAGGAAGTTCATAAACAGAATATTCAATGATTTTTATCTGATAACCCATTTTCGACAGATCAATGCTGAATGGTTAGTGTTGGTAAGTTAATGGTGTGGCGTGCTGTGTGGAACACGATTGGTTAGTCAATTTTCCATCAACGGAACCTTAAATGCTTAGGGCTACTTGGATTTGTTAAATAAACAGTTTTTTTCATCCTTGCTTATGGAAGAAGGTACTTTTTACAGAGTTTTTTCAGTAGGGAAGAACACCAGAACACTTATGGGAACGTTATGAACCAGTTTTTGTCCAAAGTTAGTTATCAGATGACAAGGGTCACATATTCTGTTTATAAACTTCCTTATGAACATAAACATTAGCCTTGTCACTGTGAAGGACTTTTAATTCAATGGAAGCGTCACACTGTAAATTGTTCGCGACAACCATTCATAATGCACAGCTCTTCATGGATGTATCCGACTAAAATAATGTGCAATGGCATGCGAACGTCTCTCCATAGACGTCACTTTGATCTCGATGCATTACTGATGCGCTAAACAAATTTTAAGGCATTTTTCTAACACCTCGAAAAGGAGCAAATTGGTACAAAAATTCAGTCATAACTTTTTACTGGTTAAAGATACGTCGAAAAAACCTTCACCATTGCATTTCTCGTGAAATTCTAGCCCATTTTGATATGTCGCACGACCCCCTTCCCATTTAAAATTCTGAAGTTGAATTAAAGATGGCGGACATCAAGATGGCCGCCGACCGTGTGGGTGGCGTCAATGTGGTTCCCTCTTGGCCTGATAACGATTGGTCATCACCATTTCCATGTTGCGTGCTGCAGTGGCCTTGTACTGGGGGTGTTAAGTGACTTATTGAGCCACCCTGTATATTAGCACAATAAAAAATATAAAAACACTGTAGGCATGCGTATATTTTGCCAACAAAAAAGAAAGAAAATCCCTGAGGTAGTCCAACCTTCACCTGCATACATTCAGGGGTTATTGCCTTGTAGTTCTGGTACCTGAAACTTACAACAGAACGTCATATCAGTTGAATTTCGTTTCTCACGTGTTTCTTATTCCCTTTCTTTCTTTATTATTTTCAGTTTAACATTACATGAACATCATTGTTCGGAGTTCAAGAACAATGATGTTGGATATATGTACAGTCACCAGCAATAAAAATGGGACACCTAGATCCTGAAATGCTCGCTTACCTGCAAGTAGGATTTTAATAGTAAATTTTCAACTACAACTTCTACTACCGCCATATAGGTAGGCAACACACATAACGAAAGCATTGCAGGGAAGCGAGTATTTCAGGATCTAGGCGTCCCATTTTTATTGCCGATGACTGTACATTGGGCACAATTTTCATTGATGTAATATTCTGGAATGGGTATATAGAATTAACTTTAGCCAACGAGTGATAACTAGAATTATCAAATTATCGAGACGAATCAATTCGTGTAGTGAGCCTGTTCAAACCTAATTACGACTCACGTAAATACACCACTCAGTAAAATAATGTAGTAATTTGGACTGCTGCAGCATTTTGATTCCCAGACAAATCAACTTTATATACAGGGTATTTAAAAAATAATCATCCGATTTCAAAAGGCTATATATTTTTTATTTATCAAACCAGGAACTTGGAATTGCTTTTAAAATACACAGTTATACATACATTTTTACATAAAAAAATGTTCATAAGTGCTCAATGTGACCCCCCCCCCCTTTGGACGCTAGGCATATATCTATACGGTAAGAGAATTCGTCCCATACAGACGCATGTCTGCAGTCACTGCTGCCACTACTGCTGTGATCCGATTTCGCAGTTCATCCACAGTAGTCAGAAGTGGAGGCACATAAACACACACAGTGAGGTCTGCTTGTTAAAACAACTGTTTAATGTACTCCCACAGGAAAAAAATCACGCTGTACTGTTGTAACAGATTCACACACTTCAAAGCGCAGTACACAGAAAGCTTTTTGTTGCGGCGTCGCCATCTTGCTTGAATCTGATGCGAGCGTTTGGGGGGGGGGGTTGCTGCTGCTACCTGACAGCAATCATGTGAAACTCATGAATATCCTCTTCCTAACAGTACGTTGTTTGATGTGTTTTAGCGAACGGTTACTGAGTTAAATGACTTCGAAATCGGATGATTCTTTTTGAAACACTGTGTATCTTGTACCTCCATAGTTCTTTTATAAAAACACCTCGGACAACATAAACAGTAACGGAAACATTAAAACGCATTTCTATTGTCCACGCATCCTGTGGGGTAACCACACCATAAAGCCCGGCGCTTCCACTCGTACGGCATAACAATCGCGTTCGCTCTCATTCTCCATGATTACCTGGACGTGGTTCATTGTTCAGAAGTCGCTGGAACAATACGGCCTTACAAAGCTTGGATATTAACAATGCTGGCTCACGTTCGACTCTTGCATGAAAGGTCACATCAGCGCGGAAGCATTCCTAAGAAAGCCACGCGGTCTGCGGCAATATCGTTTGAATAACACGATTAGGACTCTATGCGCGCGGTCTTGCTTCTTAATTGAAGGAAAGAAAATGGAGGCCATTCGCTTAACAAACTTACTTCTAATGCCGACCCAAATCGAATTAGGGGGGCAACTTATGCTTCGGGAGCTACGTGAGCTGAATGCCAATCTAAGGCCAGAGAACGTAATGCGTCAGGTAGCCTCAACTAAGCCCTTTTCTGTACGATGGCCTTTCTTGGTGTCGAGTAACTGCGCCCAGCATTCTCAAGAATATAAACTCAAAAAAATTGCTTTCCTTTACTCTTAGCCTCGCTTTAGACGTGAGCATTTCCTTTTAACATTTTTCTAGATGCTATGTAAATGCTTCAAAAAATCTTATAGCAGATAGTACTTAACACGAAGTATTCATGAAACATGTGATTACTGTGTATAATACATCCCGCACGAAAGGCACGCCGAGTTACACATCTACGTTGAGTGCACCGTGTTCACAATTGAAACAACCAAAATACTCTTCCATACGTGTACTGTGTACGTTATAAAGTGTATATTTAAGCAGCGCCATTGCTTTGTACCTAAAACCCTTTTATAAGAAACGTTATTCCTCTCGGTTGAATAGTTATCGTCTTTTAAAAATGTGAAGTGATACATTGTTCGCATATCACGCGGCCGCCATTTCACCTGCACTCGTGACCTAGAGGTCGCCTCTGATTGGTTATATGCCATGGTATCTGAAATGCCATAAGATTTTTCAGTTTATACGGTAGCTATTTGGTCATGGCATAAATGTTCATAAAAAGACTAAGGAAAATGCTCAAGTAAGCGGGCCTTACTTCTTGCCAAATACCAGTCTTTGCTCAATGTTCAAGGTTCATTTCCGTGAAGTTGGAACAAAGCACAAATAACCATGATAGTGTTCATAGGCGAATCTAGAATTTTCTTTCTGGTTGGGACACAGAATATGTTGCAATGATAAGACATAAGGCTGGAAATATAATGTGCAGATTTTTTATGCATACAGAGTGTCCCAAAATAGGGTTTACACTCTTTGAACATCAATAACAGGAACATTAATAACAGCAAGCATGAACTTTTATGCGTGTCACATACCTTAAAGTTGTAGATGTTCATTGGCAGCAATACTTTGTCTGCAATGCTATAAGAACAGATCGACAAATCATAGCAGATGTGGTAGATGTGGTTTCCACATGAAGGGAAACACAGGTAGTGTCTGTCAATCGCTGTTTCATGTCATCCAGTGACCGTGGTTTTGTGGGGGTACACATCGTTCTTCAGTTTCCCAGAGGTAGAACTTTAACGGTGTTAAATCGGGAGATCTGGGTGGTTTTGACACTTCTTACATTGCGCAAAAGAAAATTTTCTCATCTCTGCCACTTTGGGTACACAAAGTGCCTACCGCCTACCGCCTGGTGGGCTGTGTTGGAACTAAAAACAACAGAATGCCTATACACGCTCTCACACACACACACTCAATGTAGATATTGCAGCTTCAAATACAAAAAGTCCATTCAAGTCATCTTTAATAGTTTCTCTGTTATTAAAGTTCAAAGAGTGTAAACGTTAATTTGGGACACACTGTATATTAAAAAGCAGCTCTCTATATATAATATTGACATCAAGACAATTACAAAGGTTCGTTTTATGTCCAATTTGTGGTGATAAACTGATCCGGACTGGACCTACATAGTGGAATCCGAACCAATTTACAATGTACGTACATACTGTACCTCCACCAGGAAACAGACCCTTTTTCAGCATTTCCATATCATTAGTAGATTTTTGTGAAATGGAAATAGCTCCTGCATTATTTGTATTAGCAATGATTACAGAAAGGAAAAAGCTTGAAAACTCATTTCCTCGGGCGAAACTGCTACAAAGGTGGGAAATATTTGAGATGGAATAATCTCGCTTTGTGTCCATGAGTGAACGTTATTGTCTTTTAACCAAGAAGCCCCGGTTTCGATTTCCACCCACCTAATGCATTTGTGGTTAAATTTCTTATACCATCTGGAAAACTATTACTCCAGAAAGCAAGCAGACCAGAGTTGTGGTTTCCCGCAATTGACGCCACGAGTACTGTTTGAAAGCGAAGCAATCGAGAGGGCAATGCAGTCAGCGAAGTTGTACACTCGTTATGTTATCTATAATCTGTCCCGGTATCTCTGGGGCAAGCGAACGAAAGCAAGTCCTTGCGCAAGTAGTGGCGCGAGACAACACGTGAGAGGAACGAAATTCCGTGGAGGGGTGAAAGCGACTTCAGTTACCAGCCTTCACAGCAGCGTGGACTGTTTCGCTCTATCCCCCCTCCTATGCGCGGTCTTGCTCCAGAGATAGCCGGGACAAAATATACACTTGCTGTGCGTGTGTCCTCTTCACCGGAAAACGAACTGGGACCTATTGGTTACAGTGCTTGCATTGTACTGTATTAAACTGTATTGGATTTAAAAAGAAACACATGCATAAGATTGAACATTACATTCTTAGGAAAGATTCCTCCATCAATGTTAAATCATCTATAATGTCTTCCACTATGCCAATGTTTGAGGACATCCCCAAATTGTATAGTATTTACATTATCGTCCGGATTCAGTTACTAGTGGCCTGCACATTTCTGTCTGCACTGCCGGTTAGCCTTCTTGTGTTAAACTTTGTTTTATTTTTGTCTGTAAATGTATATTACTCAACGAAGATATTGGATGATTCTACGTTACGTTACAGAACACTTTGTTCGTTTGGAACATAACTTTAAATTATATTCAATCATTGTTTTTGCTCTTCTTCCCACCTCCCACCCGCTATGAGAACTACATGCACTTGATCCTCAACATCTTAGCCTAACTAAGTGTCTTTCAGCAAAAACAGAATTTTCGTACCTTCCATGTACCCATCTCCCATCTCCCAGATAGTAAATTACAATCGAGCTTTGGTGGTCATCATCAAGCATCAGAATCACGCAGCGGAGGTAATGAAGGCCTTTGATGCAAGATGAATCCCCATTTCTCGTCCACTCCTCAGCTTACATACTGATTCTCACGACGAAGTGGATTTTCGCTAGTGTCAGAGACTCAGTACAAGCTTCAGACCGCACAACCATGTACACACTTAAAAATTATGAGGTGCCATCATAAAGTCTCCAGACCGACTCTCTATTACATAATACCTAATTCAATATGGGCAAGGTATATATAACGTAGACCAGACGGGAACTCCAACATTCTTTTTGTGCTTCATAAGCTATGTAATGGAGTAGACGAGTATTCTAGATAGCTAACTTTAGAAAAATCTATTGTATATATTTTTTTATTTAGTCAATCTGGCCAATAGTAACGTCCTGTCCTTTGTGAATATTCCTTCATGAATTTCATATAATCACCATTCACATTCATCGTCGCAATTTGCCGAAAGAGGCAAAATAGATACTACGTAAAACAAGAAAATACAAGAATAATGCATGTTTGAGTATCTTAAAAGAAAATAATATGATGAAGTAAACGGTAGTACTTCGTTTCTTATTCAGTAAATACGAGTAAATATCACAACATTTGTGACTCCAGTCATGGTAAGTTTTTCTTATAGAGAAATGAGGGGGTAGATCTATGCTATTCGTAGGGTAATTATATTTGTATATATACACAGTGGCGTGCCCAGGGGGGGGTTGGTGGGGGTTAAAACCCCCCCCATTGGTTTCGTCATTTAAAAAAATTCAAAGCAGAAATACATTTTATTTCATAAATTGCCAATATTGTAAAATGTTTACATTTGGCAATGAGAAATGTATTGCTTCTTCAATTACTTTTGATAATACTGGAGTTGAGTTACAGCAATGCACAAGCATTCATTCATTCCTTAGTCACTGAAAAGGAAGGAGAATTTCCTTCTCAGTATGGTCAAGAAAAGAGCCGCAACCCTTGGAATGCGAACTGAAGGAATCCCTCCTCCCCTTTCTTTCACCCACGATGACCCTCTTAGGAGAATGACCCTCCCTTTCCTGTTACGACAGTGCTGCTAACTTCCCTTTTCTTTCTTTCCCCTTCTTATACCATTTATACCAGCAGAGCAAAGTTCTGTGAGATTTGAATCACTACAATTAGTAGGCAAAGTAAGTCAAAATCTTATTTCGCACCTGGATGCATATTTATTTCAAAATATCAATAATTATAATAATAATAATAATAATTGTTGCAGGCAGTAGCGAGGCATGGTTTTACGAAGGAGGCAAACAATGTTTTGTACAATAGCATGCCGGGAGGACGGGAGGGATGCGTTATATAGCGCAACTGGCCCAGTCAGTTTCATAAACAAAATAAAAGCAATTAATATGCCAAAATATTATACGTTTTACTCTTGTGCTCTTTACAAATTAGATATTTTTTTCGCAACCAATTTCCAGCCTTCAGTTTATTGAATTTTCTTGTAACATGTGTGAAATATCTCGCTTGAATTTGTGCGTAAATAATTTAGCAGTTGCCAACACTACTGACACTGACACTACTGGTTGCTGTCAACACTGGTGACGTAATTTGAGCTGGACCAAGCTGGATGCATGGTTCAGACATTCGACCGCCCGGTATCTTTGTCCCAAGTCCTGGTGTTCACTGGGGTTGTAGCGAGTTGCAGTCTGCAAGGTAGCAAGTCGAAGTGGTCGTGTTGTGTGTTACGTTTCTGCGTGTGTAATAGATTTTTGACGTGGAACTAAAGATGGATAGAAAAAAGAGGAGAAATATATTATTAGATTATTTCAAAAAGAAACAAAAAATGGAAGTTGAAGCTTCACCTTCCACAAATAGAACGTCAGAAAAGGTCGATTTAAGTTCTGAGGAATTCCATCCGAATTGCGAGAGTGAAACGTGCGAACTTTCAGACTCTTGATATTCAACAAGAAGGCATAACAGAAGATATTGCAAACCTTGTTGCAAAATTATGTCAAGGAACTTTCGAGGTAAGTGACGTTCATTATTTGATAGCAGATATATCCATAGGCGGATTTAGAATTGTTTTTCTGGGAGAGCACAGCATGTGCTGTAAGCATACAATCGTGTGTGTGCAGGGGAGGGGTGTGCCCGCGTGTGTATGTCTGGAAGACGTGTGTAGGATGTCACCCTATATCACCAATAAACTTTCGCAGGGCGAGAGAACATTATGATGAACAAGTTTCCTCAATGATTTCAGGGGCCTCACCGATGGTGGTGTAATCAAAGAGGTCCTGGGTTTGATCCCCTGTGAAGGTGCATTGCACAGTGGTACGTATCCCGATTTAAACTTTAAGACCAGTCCCGATTAACGTATCTGAATATAAAATGGACTTTAAAATCATTTACTTTTTGTTTTGTTCACGAACCCTCGAAAAACGATATTACCTATCTTATAGATCCACCAAGGTATTTGAAACCCTGGCGTCGGAGCAGTGGCACTAATGTCGCTAGTGTATATGTATGCAACCACATTATAAAATCACGGTTGGCATGGACAGTTTTATTATTTTGTAGGAAAGGGATAAAGTTTGTATTACGACACGGGATAGACTAGATAGGCATCCTATTAACTGTAAATATTCCTTACAAATCTTCTGAATATTTCTCTTGTACAAACGCAACAAATACAATAAGTAATATACGTGTGCAGTAATAAATTCATTTTCTGAAAGCATCTTTTCTGGCATCAGTGGTCGAAGTAGGGGATGCTGCCTTCAGTTAAGAAAGTTTCACAAATCATACCCCCAATTAGAATAATTTTCATATTGAGCATCCTCCACCTACTGTATTGTCTCCATGTTGATCCATACAAGGATGTACCCCCTCGTATCTCCAAAATCGATCAAACATCCCCTCCCTTTTCGGCTACGAATTTGCATTTCGAGCACTGTCTGGCAAGATTTTGTCGGGCTCAGTGACAGATCCTGTGGTGCGGTACTGGGCTTCGGAGGGGAAGGGGGAGTGGCCCCTTCAACAGTTGGTTTCACAGTTCCATAACGTTAACATTATACAAAATTCCTCTCCATAGACCTAATATGAAAATGAATATGACACATTAATGACACTGTAGTAGAAAATGTTAATTACTGAAGCGGTTCGTATTTGTTTGTCGACTGTCAAAGAAATGTTTTGACCAATAATATAATAATACAATGCCAAAAATGTACACAATATTTAGCAAAACCATCTCCACAACAAGTACAATGTTGATTGATTTGATGTTTTAAATCCACTTTATGCACAGTAAGGCTAATCGGGACTGGGCCTAAAGTTTAAAGTGAGATCCGAACCACTATTAGCCTCCACCGGGTATTGAACCCGGGACACCTTGATTACAAGGCGACGACGCTCACACTGAAATGAAACTGTGGTATCGTCATCTTGCAGCAATGCAAAGACGTCCAGTAAATGCTCTTGAAGCAATTGATATATGCAGTGAAGTAATATTTCCCTGGGTAAACACACGTTTGCGCATATTATGTACAATTCCGGTAACAACAACATCAAATGAGAAATCATTCTCAACTTTGAAGCACTTGAAGACCTATCTTCGAAATACCATTTGCGAAGAAAGATTAAATGGGTTAGCTGCTCTGAACATTCACCGGGATATAAAAGTTACTTGTGACGACATACTGTCCAGAACTCGCACAGAAACCTCGATGCCTAAATTTCAGAATTTAAATTGTTGAACTGTGGTACCTTATTTATTACTGTCTTTAAGACATCAAGTAGTCTTAATCTCTTTAATGTTGTTACAATGTTGAGTGTACATATTTTTTGTTTAAAAATTATATTTGAGCAATTAAAGATAAAATATTAATAATTTGGAAATATTGAAGCAGGTGCTTTTATATGATGCAATAAAAACATGAAGCATCCATAGCAAATACATTGATTGCGTTCATTGGGGTAAAATCCAAGTATATTAATTATCTAATTTATTACAAGAAATTTGACCTGTGAACTGGAAAATGTGTTAGATTCATAACCCCCCCCTTACGAAAATCCTGGGCACGCGCCTGTATATACACTGTGAACGCCATGACTCACCTCACTGAATGACTGACTGGCGCCTTGGAGGCAAATTGCACATAAACTCCCTTCCCTGCCAGTGCTGCCACGTAGCAACGCGGTCTGGAACTCGTCTCGCAGACATGTGGCGTACCCCAGCCTGGCCTACATATCCCATAAGTTTAATCGCTCTGTCACTTTATTTCGCTTTTTCACGGCTTTTCCCGGTTAATTATTGACCGTAACCAAATATTATGGTTGTCAACACTGTGACAGGTACCCACCGGCCAGTGTAACGTAGTAATAAGTTTGTTTCTCTTCACAATCGGACTTCTCAGACTCTGGCAACGAAGAGAAACACCGATTCACTTTACATTGCTATTATGCGTGTGAGAAAACTTGTATCAGTTTAGTTGATATCATAAATATACACATAATGGCTAATCACAGCAACGTAGTTTCGAAATAATAAACTTCAAACGTGGATGATATTTCAATCTTCCACTTTCAGGGAAATCAACTCATTTGTACACAAGAAAGAAACAATATCTTCAACTTCAATATTTGAAATATAAAATACATAATTATTATTAACCTTACATTTCATGACATCTTCAATGTCTACAACGAACATCCTCCTTATTCTCCTTCGTTCTCTCATGTCCAGAGTTCCACACACACAGGTTGGTCGTCAACCACAATTTAACAGAAATGCATCATCACTCTCACGGCCGTTACAACTGATTTATCGTACAGAGCAAAGACATTCTGACTAGCTCTAGTGTACGTCTTCAACAGAGCCAAGCAATTCACTAAGTGGTCTAGCAATGGAAGTCTCTAGGTTAGAACCACTCTACACATAGCTAGAAATGAGAGAGTACCTTTCCGATGGTGTAGTGGTAACGCTGTCGCCTTGTAATCAACGGATCCCGGGTTCGATGCCGTGGAGACGCATTGCACGATGGTTCCTACCCGACTTTAAACTGTATGTCCAGTCCCGGTTAGCCTATCTGTACAGTATATCGAGAGCGGAGGCGTCTCGTAAACGCATGCGGTGCATGCTGCGCATGCGTCAATTGTGGGAAAAAGGACAGCTTGCTCTGCGACGGCATTCAAGAGTATTTCTACATTGTAATTTCTTCATATACGAGAAGTATTTATTTTACACGAGAGCGCTGAACTAAGCTTATATTACATTTCTTGGATCTGAAGTGACGCATGCATCAATTGTGGGAAAATAATTATTACTTTCTTTCACTTCAGATCCAAGAAATGTAATATAAGCTTAGTTCAGCGCTCTCGTGTAAAATAAATACTTCTCTTATATGAACAAACTAGAATGTAGAAATGCTCATGAATGTCGTCGCAGAGCAAGCTGTCCTTTTTCCCACAATTGACGCATGCGCAGCATGCACCGCATGCGTTCACGAGACGCCTCTGATCGAGAGATTATCACAGAATTCGAGCCCGAATATGGGTTTTCCTTCATAAGCATCTGTACATCAATTTCATATCGTCACTCATCCTCATTGTTGAGAAGTCTAAAGTGGCTGAGAAGTGGCACACGTCATGATGTTTGCAGAGCCTCCTGACGTCATATGCTTCCGCTATTTGTGGAATGTTGTGTTGTGTAGTGTATTGTTGCTTGACCGAGCACTGATGTCTGGAGAGAGATTTTTACCTTTTTACAGAGTCTGCTTTGAATCGTTCCACAATATATATATTTAAAATACGAATTACGTAATACTTAATTGTAAAGCGAAGAAACGTATGAGCGTCCTACAGACATTTGAAACGTAGGCACCACTGGACATAAATTTCTCACAAACGCCAGTCGAGTTCAAATAATAGCTCTATAAGCGCAATGCGTATCAATTTCCATTTATCTCCAGTGCTGCCCCCCCCCCCCCCCCCCACCAGTATCATATACAAATTTTTGCAGAATATAATTCATTGAAGGATTTTTTTCCCCTCCCGTTGCAAGAAAAATGGACCAAGTTATCGCATATCGCTGTAAATAAGACAAACAACGCTTAGCGCAGTTTCGGATTCCGCCACCAGGAGGCTCTGAAGCGGCCTCCAAAGTTCCAACCGGGCCCACTTGGAGCTGGTCCAAGCCCGCCCGGTATCCTGGCGCCACGTCGAAGCTCGGAGATAATAAAAACACAAATAAAGGAACGGAGAGAAACCCACGCGGATGTCTCCGCCCCCGCGAAATAACAGAAAAAAGCGTTGAAAGTACCTCGCATTGAACAAACCAATGATCAAAACACTCACCCACGCACTTCTACTGAAACCTGCAATGGAAAGTTCTGATTTGAAGAAATTGGGAGCTGTTGAAGCAATGACATAAGGCAAGGGGAGTTACAGTAATGAAATTTTATAGTCAGAATACTTTCTTCTCAGAAACCTTTCTTTCTCCCTCCCTCTCTTTTTCTTTTATCATCTCTCTCTCCTTTCCTCCTCTAACTTTATGTATTTCTATATTTCCCCTTTTACTTGATCCATTTATCTTTTTCCTTCTTTATCTCTCTTTTTCCCTATTACTTTATCTATTTCTCTATTTCTTTCTTTCTCTCTTTTGCCCTCTTACATTAACTATTTCTCTATTTCCTTCTTTCTCTATCTTTCCCCATCTTAGTTCATCTATTTCTCTCTTCCCTATTTTCTATCTTTCCCCTCTTACATTTTATTATATCTTTCTCTTTTGCCCTCTTTCTTTATCTATTTTTCTTTTTCCTTCTTTCTCTCTCTTTTGCTCCCTTTCTTTATCTATTTCTCTTTTTCCATTTTCTCTTTCTTTTGCCCTCTTACCTCTTACTTTATCTATTTCTCTATTTCCTTCTTTCTCTCTCTTTTGCCCTCTTTCTTTATCTATTTCTCTTTTTCCTTCTTTCTCTCTCTTTTGCCCTCTTACTTTATCTATTTCTCTATTTCCTTCTTTCTCTCTCTTTTGCCCTCTTAGTTCATCTATTTCTCGTTTTCCTTCCTTCTCTTTTACCATCTTACTTTATCTAATTATCTCTTTCCTTCTTTACCTTTCTCTCCCTCTTCATTTCTTTCTTTCAGTTGTTTAACTCTTTATTTTTCTCTCTCTCTTCCTTTCCTTATCTCTTAAATCCTCTATCTCCGTCTTTCTCGTTCTCTATTCTCCTTATCTACCGCTTTCTTTTTTTATATTCCTCCCTTTACCAGTCCGTGTGACCGAGTGAGTTCAGTCACAAATGTTTCTGAAATGTGTGAATCAAGGATATAAAAAAAAATAACATCGGGATGTGTGAAAAATAATCCTTGTGCTGAGAAACTCATGATGACAATTTGCAAAATCTTGCATTTTCTCTACCATTATGAGTGTTAATCATCCTCTCTAAAATCAAACGCTCCTTTTGTGAAATGGGATATACGTTAAAAATAGTGACATCGTGTTTTCAGTTCATCTTACCTGCTTTTACATTATAGTTGTGAAACTGCTTACATATTTTCCTCTTATGCTTATTTAAGTATAAATATGTGTAATTTTCTTTATTGAATAGATTTCTATTGTTACGATTGAGATATTTGGTAAATTTTTGTGACTTTCAATTTAATTTCTTTAGGAGTTCTAATCTTTTTGTATGCATATTTCGTTCCTTGTTAAAATTGTAACGCAGTTTCTGCCAAGCGAAAAAGAACGCAAAGCAAGTTGAAGCTTGCATTCTTTTCTTCCTTATTAATGGGTTCTTTTTCGGTCGGCGCTGCGAGGTCTTGTAAGTAAATTTTGCTGCATTGTGTTTCTTGATATGCCTTTTTGGAAGGGGTAATTGTTTAAAGCTAAAAATAACTTTCCGTATGTCCAAATCTTTTGTTCAGGGAATAGGATTGCGTAATCCCGCGAGTAATAATACCAGCCGTTTCGCTGGCAAAATAATCAGTATATTCAGGAATCTTTAGGTGATTAAATCGCTTGTCGAGGTCCAGGGCCGGGAGAATACGGGCTTTGTGTGGGGAGTGGCTGGTCAGCTCTCCCTTCCACAATGTCCGAGGTTTTCCGTAAGCCACCTTTCATGATTAGTCAGCATGATCCTTAAAGGGGATTTAGCGAGCATATAAATAATTTGATTCATTTCATATATAAATATTTAATCTTAGTAATTTAAAATTTGTTATTGTTCATAAATCGTAAATTCTGTTGGAGTTAGCACCTTGGTCAGTGTGACTCCGACGTAAATTCAAGTTAAATAAATTAGGCTCATCAGAGATATACAACCTTCTCATCAAGTTAATGTTTATTCTAAATCATTCGGAATTCTCCTGGTCAGGAGGTTCAATTAAATAAATATTTATTTCTTTAATTACTTTAATCCGAGAGCATACCTCTGGTCAGAGGGTGCCTTTTAAATCTCATAGCTTATATAGTTTACATGTCCGTTTTTAAAGTCTGAGTATCCGGAACGTTGAGGAAAGTTTATGGTTTCTTATTTAGGTTTATATTAGATGTAATTTTGAAACAGCTATAATAGGTGACCGATTGAATATGTTTTTTTTTTAAAAAATCATTTATGTAAGAGTCTATTGTTTTGCTTTTGTAATGTGAGTAGGCAACGGCGTTGAAAAGGGTAGACATAGATTCCCCTATTATGTTAAGGAATTCCACGTGGACATTTGTAATTTGTGGCCGAGATATGGCATTGGTAAAGGGCAGAGAAAGGCTCCCCATATATTTTAATTAAGAATGTTTTTAAAGGTTGACCCTGAAGATGGTGGTTTACCTCATGAGTTCTATAGAACATAATGTAGATGTGAAAATATGACAAAAGCACGAATAGGAATTTACGGATAGATATTATGCAAATTTTTCTTTTGTCTTGATTACAAGTAATGTTGTCGACCATTACTGAATAAATTGTCACCCGTTTATTGAAACCAAGTTACAGCTGTGTTAGTTCTGTGATGGGATATGGACATGTAATATAAGCAGTGGTGGATTAAGCTTCCTCGCCGCCCCTAGGCACAAACTTAATGTGCGCCCTTCTCAAAAGAAAAGTAGTAACTTATTTGCACTGACCCAGTACATAAGTTCCGTCTGAATATGTGATTGAAAATGGTTCTCCAAGGTCCCAACAGATTTCTGCCTTATTAAGAGTGCCAACTCGCAGTTTTTGTGTTCTTCAGAATTTTCGTGTGATGCTAGAATATTTGAAATGTTTTTCCAGTCTGAAATGCCGTGAGTTGCGATGTTTGTCTTGCCCTTGAACAACCTGCATGATGCACAATAAACGGCACCAGTGCTGCACGAATGTACCAAATAATTCCGCAAAATTTATTCGCCATTTACAAGTTTACGAAGAAAACACTATTATTTAAAAATCTTGTCTTACCTGCTATGAGTCTTTGCGATTTAGAAAAATCGTTTTCAGCATTCTGATTAATTCCACGTCTTAGAAGAATGTCAATTGTAGACTCATTCAGACACCACTCGGCAGGATCTTCACTAACGAAATTTGCACTCTCACTGTCACAATCAGGAACTCCTACGAACTGAGGGGGGTGCACTTTCTTCCTCCATTAAACCCACAATATTTTCGACATTTTGCGTTTCACAGAGTTCACTCGATATAGCCGCTTCCACTTCAATTTTTGAACTGCTTTCAGAAATCACTTGTTCCTTTCGCCTAAAAAACGTGTCCACTATACCAAGCTTTTTCTATAAGGTTGCTTCTCTTTCACGCTTTTCGTTTGCAAGTTTACGATAAGCCGCCCCACTTAACTTTGTTCGATTCATGCTGCCTGCTGCATAAAAAATTTAAAAAACACTAAATCGCAAACGCACTAGCAACAAACTGAATGCACCAGCCAGAAAATACAGTAAGACAAAAACTAGTTGCGGTCCACGCGAAAGCTGCACTCAGTCACTCACTCACTCACTCATTTTTTTTTTTTTAAAGACTGGCATTGTTACAGATGCGAGTTTCAAACAGTCTTCTTTCCTGCCTGGCCATTAACAAAAGCTTAGTGGAAGATCGAGGGGTATGTATTTACAAAAACAAACCAACAAAGGCTGGGCGGCTTGCATTGTCATTGTAAGCCATAAAAGCCACAGCACGGGTTAAAACAAATTGATTGGCGCCTGAAAGTAGTAGTATTGACTGTATTATAAACTCAAGAAAGTATGAGCCCCTCTCGAGCAGATTTGCTACACTTAAAACTAGCTCAACATGCCCATATGAGCTTTTTGCTCAAGTGTGGAACCCTGTATAATCCAAGAGTTTTGTAAAAAATGCCCTCGGGAATTTCTCAGAAAGTATGAAGCCCCTAAGATTGATGTGCTCATACTTACAAAAGTTGCATCAGCTTGATTGTTGTCCATAAACTTGTCAATTTTTTGGCCACACTTAAAACTATGCCAAAACACACACACATACACACATATTTACTTCCGGTTTAAGTTCAATTGGATACCAGGTTCACTAAAATTAAAATATTATATGCAGAGCCCCTCTAGAATTGCTCTGTGACACTCTCAAAAGGCTCGGGTTTGAATCCTGGTAAAATGTGAAGCCTCCCTTGATGGCAAAATGTTAATATTGTTGTCTTGTAAATAAGGGGTTCTGGGTTCGAGTCCTGATAGATTGAAATACATGTTGCAAAATAATATCTCCATACGTGAGATTTTGAGAATAATTATTGCTAGTTGATATACAACTCCCAGATCTGAAACCTGGTAAAAAGTGTTGTTCAACAGAGCAAAATTATTCTCTATTGGGAACCACCCGCTCAGCTATACAATAGGGGAAAAGCGGGCAAACATAATTAATTGCCTGCATGTCCCGCCGGCACGCAAGAGATAAAATCTACACGCTAGAAGGGAGCATTAATGATTTTTCTGTGCGACATGTAAAAGTGTAGCAAAGATTATTGAGATAAAGATACATATTTCCACACAGTGGCAATGAACTGCCCCCCTTCATGTTGAAAGCAATTCTATTCTGATAATATGAGCCTAGGCAAGACTTGGAGAATATTATGACAGAAACAAAATCCAATTTTGTCTGTATCAAGGTCTTCAGAACCCAGTAAAATGTGGGCATATTCCATTTGGAGACGTGTTAATATTGTGGCATTGTAATCAGGGGCTTTAGGTTTGAGTCCTGATATAAGACTGAAATACATACAACTGCCCACACATAAGATATTAACTGCTAGCTGATAAACAGTTGAGGTTTGTGTGTTGTATAACAGCATAATAAGAGCAAATATCTTCTAGAATTGCTCCGTGACCCTCTCATTTCTCACATCATAAACATATGATTTTTCTCCTATGAGAATAACACTACATATGGTGTCATCAGGTAATGCATCATGGAATTCACAGATAATTTTAATGTTTGTCCTGTCATTCACCACAACCTGTTTCCTTTTTGAAGTGTTAATGACAAACATGGGTCTCTGTGCCTTGAATTCATCTGGATTGTAATACATATCAGTATTGCCTGTAGTGACCCTCTTGAAAGCCGAAAATGCCTCATATAATTTGAGGAAATCATCCTTGGACATGTCTAAATTGTAATTTTCTCTAGGAAAGACCTCATTTCTGCCATTTTTAAGATATATGTTCTTGATGTTGCAGTTATCAAATTTACTTGAATTTTTTTCCTGATTGTTGTGTCTTCCAGTCTGAAACAGTACCACTACAAAATCAGGCATGTCATATTGTATGCTGGAGAATGAATTTGTAGCATCAAACTCATAATATGTACCAGTTGCAGGCTTCTGTACACATTGATATGTATAAAATTGCAGAGGAACCTGTGGATTTTTTATTATATCTGCTTTGTATTTAAGAGAATAACTGGCTTCATACTCAACAACAGGGATTCTTAACTCCATAGTCTGAATAATGCATTTGCCTGCATCAGGTAGGGTATCAGGCAGAGCTTCTCCGGTAGAGTTTAATGTGCTGTACCTCATCAAAGCATTATTATCATTGGCAGCTCTTCTAAATGTAATTCTTAAACCACCCTTCCACATAATATCTTTGTAATCTGAGAAGAATCCTGGCAACAGGCGCATCGGGAACAGCACAGTGTGGTTTTTAGATAATATCTTATCACCAGCCTCAAATCCACCTATTTTGTAGTAAGAAGCCTCGGTTTTGGATAATTTTAATGTGGCCAAAGCTGTGGAGGTAATGCCGGGATAATCCACTCTGTTTATAACAACGCCATGCTTTCTGATCTCAATTTCAGAGAACAGATGCGGCACAAAATTATCTACCAATCTTATATTTGAATTTGCCGGATATTCTGTACCATCGAGCTTTACAACATCAAATTTGATGTATAGATCTGCTCTGTGGGGGTGTATAAATCCATCCCCTACATCAAGATCAACCTCAATTTCTGTGTTGGGTTGATTTAAATTTGCAAATGTCCTCCTGTTTGGAGGGAATGATTGTAGCTCATAACTCTCAATATTTTCCATTGTATGTATTTTTATTTAAATATTAATCTCTATGATAGCAGTTGTTGTGGCTCCAGCAAAATCAACTAATTCTTCTTTTTCATTAGTGACCATCAATTCGATGTAATCTATTCTATTATGACACACGGGAAAATATAATGTTGGGGATGGATTGTGGATGATGGGCTCCATGAATTCAGAGTTAGGTTTGAATGTTGCAATGATGCCGGTTTGTTTGTGAGTGCCTATGCCATTTGATTTGGTGATCATACCCTCAGCCACATTACAGTGAATATTCAGAGTCTCTATGGCCAAGAATTTAGGTATATTCATAGCAGTGTGTTTGATGCCTGGTTCAAGTTTTGTGTTGTTCTCAAAGCCTAACAGCTCTCCTATAGTACCCAGATCCACTGTTTCTGTGGCAGATACAATTTCTACTCTGTGAGTGACAGAATTTTGACTTAACACTACACCTCTGGGTAACTGAGCATTTAAAGTGGACAGATTATATTGCCCTGGAGTGATGACAATTTTTTGATCCCCAACTGCAATTGTGTTGTTGTGGTGTGTAATATTTGGGATCAGGTACATGCCGTAAAATGCTCTGAGAGCTATTGTTTTGGGATACACAATGTCATCATGCAATTTGAGTTTCAATATTGAATTTTGGCTGGTGAGATGGAATACCCCCATGATGTTTCAGATACCACAAGGCTTTTTGAAAATCTTCAATTGATGGTTTATTTATCTGAGACATATATCTAAGAACAGATAAACACAAATGTCCGCAATTAACATCTTTGAAGTTTTGAACACGGGCATTATTGTAATAAAGATTAGCTGATTTTAGATATTTTATTAAATTTTCAGGTGGAACACCTCCAAATGAATCAAACACAAATGCCTCATCTTTTAAATATTTAAGATAACAGATCCAGTGAGTGCCCTGATTTTTGTACTCATCCAAATTAACAATGCCACACTCTTTGTTGAGTGGTTGTTCCGGTAAAGAATCAGACATGTACACACCTCTAAAATGTTTGATGCCCAGCGGCTTGATTAAAGCTTCAATATCTTGGTTTGTAAGCGACTCTTGTTTTTTTTAAACTTATTCATGGCTCTCTTAACACCTTTGCCTTGTTTCTCAATGGCCAGGTTATGGCGCCTCTGCTCATCTAATTCTGCCCTATTTTTCTTGGCGTCTATTACTGTTTTTGCTATTGCGGCTGATCCCCCGGCCAAGCTCCCCACAGCCCCGAGTGCTGCTAAGATGGCAGGGATGGTAAATATGAATCCCCCTACATGTGATTTTTTTCTTGATTGCTGTAATTTTTTTAATTGGGGGTTACTAAGCAACAATTTCATACCATGCCCCTTTGCAATACAAGAGCTTTTTTTCTTGCGCTGCTTTTTGGTCAAAAGGCTGTCAATAGGCCCAAGAGATTTGAGACCTGCATAAGGTATTTGGTACATAACACCCTTTGCCTTCATCGTAGGTTTATTATATACATATTCACAACCCCCACCCCAGTTTTTGTTTGGTGCTCATAGCTATGGTGGTTCCCAATGCTGCTATTTTTTCACTCAAAGATGCATCTTTGCTTA
This sequence comes from Lepisma saccharinum, assembly GCF_977018435.1. NCBI lineage: Eukaryota > Metazoa > Arthropoda > Insecta > Zygentoma > Lepismatidae > Lepisma > Lepisma saccharinum. The sequence continues at coordinate 105,150,757 of NC_139231.1, forward strand.
CAAATCTACCAAATGCAGCCTCTTCTAATTTCTTGTCTGCAACATGTCTCTTGCCAAGATCAGAATGTGTGTTGTATGCTATGTCATGGTCTCTACAAGCAGCATCTAGGGGATTAACACCAGGATCACCTCTGTTTAATCTATGATCCAATTTTGTGCCTGGACCACAATACTGATAGCCTGGAATGTGTAGTTCAAATGGCAGCTTGTTTATAATGTCATTAACGAGGCCCCGACCCTCAGAAATATTCCAAAATTTAGGTGGTAGAGTATTAATAATTTTTATGAGATATCCAATCCCCTTAGTGTCATTCACTATAAAATTAGACAATTTTGTGCTTATCATGTCCATAATTCCAACCTTTTCATTGTAAAAATTGTGGTTCCCAGCATTTTCCTCCCCAGCTATCACCAATAACCTATCTACAAGTTTCCTGACGTCATCAACCCACACAAATTTTTTAGGCAGGGTGTTGTATTGTTTGATCCCACTGCCTGTCTTGATCTGTGACCATATGGGCTTGATTAAATTATTGTATTTTGCTCCACTGCTCGACTTGACTCTTTTTTGTGTGGGATCATTGTTCTGGTATAGAGCATCTGATTTTATTAATATTTCTTTGTAATATTCATAATCTTGATCTGTATAGCTGCCAGGTCTCTTCCTAGTCATCAGTTCCCACAATCCAGGCGTTCCGGGGTACTTAACAAAAGCACCTTTTTCTCCGAGACGAGATTCTGAATAAACAATCAGATCATCCCCCATAAATGTTACTTTGAAGTTGCCAATTCTATGTATGATGCTCCCATCAAGCTCTGTGTCAGCATATAAGCCAAACACCTCATCTTTGTTGTCTTTAGGTGTGGTTAAATATTTTTGAGCAAGAAGACCCAATTCAATAGGATCCTGACTAGCTTCAATTCTTCTAGGAGCAACAGGACTAGGTGTATGAATACTGGAAAGTGGGGTGAATGGATAATCTAATATGTTTCTTGCAGCTACAGGTACAAGCTCTGTGATCAAATCTTGATTCTGCTCTGTAACAGTTTTGATATTTTTACCTAAATTATTAATAGCATCAATTACAGGCTGTTCTGTTTGTTTGTGTTTTTCATAAATTCCCCGGTTCTCTGATTTCCATCCCTTAAATCTTTTTACAAGATAATCTCTTAACTTAAGATCGTCAATCATTGGCCTTTTCATGTTTATTTATATACGTCTCTACGTCTAGAAAATTGTTAATTTTATTTCTGTATTTGCCACTATTGGGTGTTCTTGTCATATCAATTGTGACAAACCCATAACTGTCCTGATTCCAGCACTTGCTGCAAAACTTGGAAAAATCATTGTAGCTCAGGTCCCCACCTACATATTCATCATGTATGTGTTTGAGGTTGGTATGGTCTTGATGAAACACACATATAAAATTGCTGTTGTCTCGGATCAGCTGCTTCGGTATTTTTGAAAAAGTCTGTGCCAGGTAGAAGCAATCAATGTTTTTGTGCCGGCCCTGTGTAAAGAAATTCCTAACCTTGTTTTGATTATCCAGTATAATATCATCAAACACAACAACAGAATTATCGAGACATTCATGGAGTGGCTTAACATCTGGTTCAAAAGTAGCAATATCCAATCCATCATATAGCTTTATCAACTGCTGATATTTTAATTGTTCCAAGCTCTTAGAGAAGATATACAAGTGCCTGTTTTTCCAGTCTAACCAGTTGGGTGCCAATAAAAAATTATCAACCATTAGTGTAGTTTTACCACAAGCAGATGGCCCAACAATAAGACACCTAATATTATCAGGCAGCAAGTTGCCATTTCTCTTATTCTGCTGTTCAGGTTCTGGCAGCCTCTTTATAACATCCCAGGTGTTCATATTATCACTTTGTTTGCATCGATCCAACTGTTTTCCGGATGACCCAGCCATTTGACAAATAACTTGTTGCCTTTTCTGCGGATGATTTTTTCTATGAGATATGTGTCAGGCTGTTTAGTTTTGCTGAGCTCTTGTTCATAGAACCTGCCTTTAAGAATTTCTCCTCGGTGGTCTTTTATTATATATGTGTTAAGGGTCCCGGGTTTAACTTGAACCACTGTAAATAATTCAGTGCTCCAGTTTCTTGTGAAGCCTCTTTTGAATAAGTGCTTATATTTACTGATTCTTACTTGATCAGCACTGAATTATTTACAGTGGTTCAAGTTAAACCCGGGACCCTTAACACATATATAATAAAAGACCACCGAGGAGAAATTCTTAAAGGCAGGTTCTATGAACAAGAGCTCAGCAAAACTAAACAGCCTGACACATATCTCATAGAAAAAATCATCCGCAGAAAAGGCAACAAGTTATTTGTCAAATGGCTGGGTCATCCGGAAAACAGTTGGATCGATGCAAACAAAGTGATAATATGAACACCTGGGATGTTATAAAGAGGCTGCCAGAACCTGAACAGCAGAATAAGAGAAATGGCAACTTGCTGCCTGATAATATTAGGTGTCTTATTGTTGGGCCATCTGCTTGTGGTAAAACTACACTAATGGTTGATAATTTTTTATTGGCACCCAACTGGTTAGACTGGAAAAACAGGCACTTGTATATCTTCTCTAAGAGCTTGGAACAATTAAAATATCAGCAGTTGATAAAGCTATATGATGGATTGGATATTGCTACTTTTGAACCAGATGTTAAGCCACTCCATGAATGTCTCGATAATTCTGTTGTTGTGTTTGATGATATTATACTGGATAATCAAAACAAGGTTAGGAATTTCTTTACACAGGGCCGGCACAAAAACATTGATTGCTTCTACCTGGCACAGACTTTTTCAAAAATACCGAAGCAGCTGATCCGAGACAACAGCAATTTTATATGTGTGTTTCATCAAGACCATACCAACCTCAAACACATACATGATGAATATGTAGGTGGGGACCTGAGCTACAATGATTTTTCCAAGTTTTGCAGCAAGTGCTGGAATCAGGACAGTTATGGGTTTGTCACAATTGATATGACAAGAACACCCAATAGTGGCAAATACAGAAATAAAATTAACAATTTTCTAGACGTAGAGACGTATATAAATAAACATGAAAAGGCCAATGATTGACGATCTTAAGTTAAGAGATTATCTTGTAAAAAGATTTAAGGGATGGAAATCAGAGAACCGGGGAATTTATGAAAAACACAAACAAACAGAACAGCCTGTAATTGATGCTATTAATAATTTAGGTAAAAATATCAAAACTGTTACAGAGCAGAATCAAGATTTGATCACAGAGCTTGTACCTGTAGCTGCAAGAAACATATTAGATTATCCATTCACCCCACTTTCCAGTATTCATACACCTAGTCCTGTTGCTCCTAGAAGAATTGAAGCTAGTCAGGATCCTATTGAATTGGGTCTTCTTGCTCAAAAATATTTAACCACACCTAAAGACAACAAAGATGAGGTGTTTGGCTTATATGCTGACACAGAGCTTGATGGGAGCATCATACATAGAATTGGCAACTTCAAAGTAACATTTATGGGGGATGATCTGATTGTTTATTCAGAATCTCGTCTCGGAGAAAAAGGTGCTTTTGTTAAGTACCCCGGAACGCCTGGATTGTGGGAACTGATGACTAGGAAGAGACCTGGCAGCTATACAGATCAAGATTATGAATATTACAAAGAAATATTAATAAAATCAGATGCTCTATACCAGAACAATGATCCCACACAAAAAAGAGTCAAGTCTAGCAGTGGAGCAAAATACAACAATTTAATCAAGCCCATATGGTCACAGATCAAGACAGGTAGTGGGATCAAACAATACAACACCCTGCCTAAAGAATTTGTGTGGGTTGATGACGTCAGGAAACTTGTAGATAGGTTATTGGTGATAGCTGGGGAGGAAAATGCCGGGAACCACAATTTTTACAATGAAAAGGTTGGAATTATGGACATGATAAGCACAAAATTGTCTAATTTTATAGTGAATGACACTAAGGGGATTGGATATCTCATAAAAATTATTAATACTCTACCACCTAAATTTTGGAATATTTCTGAGGGTCGGGGGCTCGTTAATGACATTATAAACAAGCTGCCATTTGAACTACACATTCCAGGCTATCAGTATTGTGGTCCAGGCACAAAATTGGATCATAGATTAAACAGAGGTGATCCTGGTGTTAATCCCCTAGATGCTGCTTGTAGAGACCATGACATAGCATACAACACACATTCTGATCTTGACAAGAGACATGTTGCAGACAAAAAATTAGAAGAGGCTGCATTTGGTAGATTTGTAAGCAAAGATGCTTCTTTGAGTGAAAAAATAGCAGCATTGGGAACCACCATAGCTATGAGCACCAAACAAAAACTGGGGTGGGGGTTGTGAATATGTATATAATAAACCTACGATGAAGGCAAAGGGTGTTATGTACCAAATACCTTATGCAGGTCTCAAATCTCTTGGGCCTATTGTCAGCCTTTTGACCAAAAAACAGCGCAAGAAAAAAAGCTCTTGTATTGCAAAGGGGCATGGTATGAAATTGTTGCTTAGTAACCCCCAATTAAAAAAATTACAGCAATCAAGAAAAAAATCACATGTAGGGGGATTCATATTTACCATCCCTGCCATCTTAGCAGCACTCGGGGCTGTGGGGAGCTTGGCCGGGGGATCAGCCGCAATAGCAAAAACAGTAATAGATGCCAAGAAAAATAGGGCAGAATTAGATGAGCAGAGGCGCCATAACCTGGCTATTGAGAAACAAGGCAAAGGTGTTAAGAGAGCCATGAATAAGTTTAAAAAAAACAAGAGTCGCTTACAAACCAAGATATTGAAGCTTTAATCAAGCCGCTGGGCATCAAACATTTTAGAGGTGTGTACATGTCTGATTCTTTGCCGGAGCAACCACTCAACAAAGAGTGTGGCATTGTTAATTTGGATGAGTACAAAAATCAGGGCACTCACTGGATTTGTTATCTTAAATATTTAAAAAATGAGGCATTTGTGTTTGATTCATTTGGAGGTGTTCCACCTGAAAATTTAGTAAAATATCTAAATTCAGCTAATCTTTATTACAATAATGCCCGTGTTCAAAACTTCAAAGATGTTAATTGTGGACATCTGTGTTTATCTGTTCTTAGATATATGTCTCAGATAAATAAACCATCAATTGAAGATTTTCAAAAGGCCTTGTGGTATCTGAAACATCATGGGGGTATTCCATCTCACCAGCCAAAATTCAATATTGAAACTCAAATTGCATGATGACATAGTGTATCCCAAAACAATAGCTCTCAGAGCATTTTACGGCATGTACCTGATCCCAAATATTACACACCACAACAACACAATTGCAGTAGGTGATCAAAAAATTGTCATTACTCCAGGGCAGTATAATCTGTCCACTCTAAATGCTCAATCACCCAGAGGTGTAGTGTTAAGTCAAAATTCTGTCACTCACAGAGTAGAAATTGTATCTGCCACAGAAACAGTGGATCTGGGTACTATAGGAGAGCTGTTAGGCTTTGAGAACAACACAAAACTTGAAGCGGCCATCAAACATACTGCTATGAATATACCTAAATTCTTGGCCATAGAGACTCTGAATATTCACTGTAATGTGGCTGAGGGTATGATCACCAAATCAAATGGCATAGGCACTCACAAACAAACCGGCATCATTGCAACATTTAAACCTAACTCTGAATTCATGGAGCCCATCATCTACAATCCATCCCCAACATTATATTTTCCCGTGTGCCATAATAGAATAGATTACATCGAATTGATGGTCACTAATGAAAAAGAAGAATTAGTTGATTTTGCTGGAGCCACAACAACTGCTATCATAGAAATTAACATTTAAATAAAAATACATACAATGGAAAATATTGAGAGTTATGAGTTACAATCATTCCCTCCAAACAGGAGGACATTTGCAAATTTAAATCAACCCAACACAGAGATTGAAATTGATCTTGATGTAGGGGATGGATTTATACACCCCCACAGAGCAGATCTATACATCAAATTTGATGTTGTAAAGCTCGATGGTACCGATTATCCGGCAAATTCAAATATAAGACTGGTAGATAATTTTGTGCCGCATCTGTTCTCTGAAATTGAGATCAGAAAGCATGGCGTTGTTATAAACAGAGTGGATTATCCCGGCATTACCTCCACAGCTTTGGCCACACTAAAATTATCCAAATCCGAGGCTTCATACTACAAAATAGGTGGATTTGAAGCTGGTGATAAGATATTATCTAAAAACCACACAGTATTGTTTCCGATGCGCCTGTTGCCAGGATTCTTCTCAGATTACAAAGATATTATGTGGAAGGGTGGTTTAAGAATCACATTTAGAAGAGCTGCAAACGATAATAATGCTTTGATGAGGTACAGCACATTAAACCCTACAGGGGAAGCTCTGCCTAATACCCTACCTGATGAAGGCAAATGCATTATTCAGACTATGGAGTTAAGAATCCCTGTTGTTGAATATGAGGCCAGTTATTCTCTGAAATACAAAGCAGATATAATAAAAAATCCACAGGTTCCTCTGCAATTTTATACATATCAATGTGTACAGAAGCCCGCAACTGGTACATATTATGAGTTTGATGCTACAAATTCATTCTCCAGCATACAATATGACATGCCTGATTTTGTAGTGGTACTGTTTCAGACTGGAAGACACAACAATCAGGAAAAAAATTCAAGTAAATTTGATAACTGCAACATCAAGAACATATATCTTAAAAATGGCAGAAATGAGGTCTTTCCTAGAGAAAATTACAATTTAGACATGTCCAAGGATGATTTCCTCAAATTATATGAGGCATTTTCGGCTTTCAAGAGGGTCACTACAGGCAATACTGATATGTATTACAATCCAGATGAATTCAAGGCACAGAGACCCATGTTTGTCATTAACACTTCAAAAAGGAAACAGGTTGTGGTGAATGACAGGACAAACATTAAAATTATCTGTGAATTCCATGATGCATTACCTGATGACACCATATGTAGTGTTATTCTCATAGGAGAAAAATCATATGTTTATGATGTGAGAAATGAGAGGGTCACGGAGCAATTCTAGAAGATATTTGCTCTTATTATGCTGTTATACAACACACAAACCTCAACTGTTTATCAGCTAGCAGTTAATATCTTATGTGTGGGCAGTTGTATGTATTTCAGTCTTATATCAGGACTCAAACCTAAAGCCCCTGATTACAATGCCACAATATTAACACGTCTCCAAATGGAATATGCCCACATTTTACTGGGTTCTGAAGACCTTGATACAGACAAAATTGGATTTTGTTTCTGTCATAATATTCTCCAAGTCTTGCCTAGGCTCATATTATCAGAATAGAATTGCTTTCAACATGAAGGGGGGCAGTTCATTGCCACTGTGTGGAAATATGTATCTTTATCTCAATAATCTTTGCTACACTTTTACATGTCGCACAGAAAAATCATTAATGCTCCCTTCTAGCGTGTAGATTTTATCTCTTGCGTGCCGGCGGGACATGCAGGCAATTAATTATGTTTGCCCGCTTTTCCCCTATTGTATAGCTGAGCGGGTGGTTCCCAATAGAGAATAATTTTGCTCTGTTGAACAACACTTTTTACCAGGTTTCAGATCTGGGAGTTGTATATCAACTAGCAATAATTATTCTCAAAATCTCACGTATGGAGATATTATTTTGCAACATGTATTTCAATCTATCAGGACTCGAACCCAGAACCCCTTATTTACAAGACAACAATATTAACATTTTGCCATCAAGGGAGGCTTCACATTTTACCAGGATTCAAACCCGAGCCTTTTGAGAGTGTCACAGAGCAATTCTAGAGGGGCTCTGCATATAATATTTTAATTTTAGTGAACCTGGTATCCAATTGAACTTAAACCGGAAGTAAATATGTGTGTATGTGTGTGTGTTTTGGCATAGTTTTAAGTGTGGCCAAAAAATTGACAAGTTTATGGACAACAATCAAGCTGATGCAACTTTTGTAAGTATGAGCACATCAATCTTAGGGGCTTCATACTTTCTGAGAAATTCCCGAGGGCATTTTTTACAAAACTCTTGGATTATACAGGGTTCCACACTTGAGCAAAAAGCTCATATGGGCATGTTGAGCTAGTTTTAAGTGTAGCAAATCTGCTCGAGAGGGGCTCATACTTTCTTGAGTTTATAATACAGTCAATACTACTACTCCTGAAGGATGCAGAGCAGACGAAATATTTCTTGATAACATATAAATCCTATACATCAAGGTGTATTTCGTATGAAGCGAAAGTGTTGCAAACCATTGATTTGAAACATTGGTTTTATAGGTCTAAATTGTCACTGTGTACGTAAGACACTTGTTATTACTCTTGATATCCTGGAAAAAAGATTTGCCGCCCCCAGGAGTTGCCGCCCCTAGGCACGTGCCTAGTGGGCCTACTTGGTAATCCGCCACTGAATATAAGAGAGTGTGATCTCTGGGTTTTATGTTTACTCTATAGCAAGTTTCAGTCTATGTTACGGAAGTCGTTATTGATCTAAATTTTATTTTGGCATTGTCGTAGTTTTTCTTTTGATCAGAAGTTTGTATATTTTTTCTTTTAATTTAACTATGTTGGGAATTGTGAATACGTTGATTAAGGTTTAAAAGGAGAACCTTCTCTCATGTCAATTTTGGAATGTTTATTGGAAATTTGAGAAGTAAATAAATTCTGTAATCGTTAATGGGTATTTCCTTCAGAGTAAATTTGGTTTTAAGTACAAATTAACTGGCATGCTTTTGGTTTGATGAGGTGTCCCGCCGTCACTGGTCAGTGAGGCGGAGGCTTTATCAATCCATAAGATGTCAGTTTACATTATGCTGATTTCGCTAGCGACTCGCATGCGTATCCTCACTGGTCAGTGGGATGCGGGTGCGATAACTTTAGAGTTAAGGTTCTTGGTTAAGTAAGCATAAATTATTTTATTTATTATTATTAAAAAAAGCAGACCCTTACCCGAACTCTGAGATGCGGACTCTCATGACCCGCAGCATAGTTGTGGCATGTAGCGCCAAACTATACAGTACTGAAATTAAAAGACGAACATTAAATTGTCATCTGTGAGTTTATTTATCCTGAAAGAAACACTAACATACACACTATTAGCGAGTTATAACTTCCTTTTTACTACTGAGAACACGAGCAGCTGGAGCTATGCCCCATCGACAAACGCACATGCGTGTTCGAGGTGCGCGAGTTTCAGTACTGTATATTTTGGCGCATACTGTATATATATTATAACAGAGAAATGGTAGGCAGCGACGCCCGGTCTTGGTCTTTCGAGGGGACCGAGCAGGTGTGTCGTGTGCCTTGGCGACGGGCTGAAGGCCTACTTCGTTGCACTATTTCTGCATCTATGTACGCAAAAATCGATTTCATATATTTAGAAAATATATTCTAATATTGTAGGATTAACTGCAATGCTACTGCAAGTAATAAATATTAATACTAATACGAGGTCTGACAATTAAGTTCACGAACTCGCCACCGCTTAGCGTTGAGGGCAGCAGTATACAAGAAGGTCTGTAATATTTTGTAACCTTGGTATTTCAGTGTCTCACAGCAGTGTTCGCGTTGATCCGTGGCGGATTTGTGCTGAGTGGTGTGCATTGTTGTTCGTGTGCGACCGGAACTTTTCGCCCACAACTCATGGCTCGTGTATCACGACAATGCACCTGCGCACACGGCACTCTCTGTACGGGAGTTCTTGGCCAGGAAACAAATATCTTTGGTAGACCACCCGCCGTACTCACCTGACCTTGCCCCCAATGACTTCTTTTTTTACCCGAAGATCAGACAAGTTTTGAAAGGAAGACATTTTGATGACATTGAAGACATTAAGGCTAACACGACGGCAGCTCTGTAGGTCATTCCCGAAACAGAGTTCTAAAATTACTTCGAATGGAGTAGGCGCTGGCATTGGTGTATAGCTTCCCAAGGGGAGTACTTTGAAGGTGACCACAGCGCTATTCAGCAATAAGGTATGTAGCAGTTCGCGAACTCATGTTTTAAGAGAGTGAGAAGGTGTAAAAGAACAAGAGGGGGACAGAAAGTAAGAAAAAGTTAGAAACAGAAAGAAACGGAAATTGGAACAAGTGAGTGTCAGAGAAAGAAATGTAAAGAAAGAGAGGTAGAGAAGAAAAACTGAGTGAATCAGAGAGAGAGAGAGAGAGAGAGAGAATAGGTTCAAAGGAACAATGCGCGGGGGAGAGAGAAAGAAGAATAGAAGGTAGAGATACAAAGGAGCAGAAATGAATGTGACAGAGGGAGAGAAGTAAATAAGGATGGAGAAAGAAAGCAAAAAAGAAGAAAAGAGACGCGCCTGCTCAGTTATAAAATGATATCAACTTGCACAAACATCAATTTACTCGCCGAGTAAGATTCAACCCGCAATTAAGCTACGAATGGAATCGCCTAAGTATCTGTTGCACCCACAGAGTCAGAGGAAAAGGAGGATCATATTCTGCGAGTGAAAACGAAGTTAGCCCAGAATAAGTGCAGTACGGAAAAGTGGAGGGTTACAGTTAAGAGACCATAAAATAGTTTTTTTTCTAGAGGAACGAACGCATTTCTGACAAAATCCATGTCACTTTTTCTATGGAATCCTCATAGGCAGCCTCGCGGCCCCTTAATGAGGCCCGCCTTGGCCCTACGTACTACATTTCATGTATGCAGGCCTATCTATACATATACAGGTTGTCCTACACATTCTTTTCTCATGAAAAAAAAGCCGACTCATCCGAACATCACCAGATTAACCTATTATGTATATTCTTGTATTCCATTAAGGTGTGTAAGGTGTGTTGACGACTAAGGAAGTTGATTGACAGGTTAGTTCCCAAATTTAAAAAAAAAATCAACCAAAGAAATGTTGCTGGCTGGAAGAGGGAAGCGTGTAGTTCTCTCGCCAACGAGTCTGTTTCTTGATTGTGAAGGGTTTGCAGTGAAGGAAAGTCAGTTTCTGGAAAAGTTTCAGATAAGCGTGTCGCTGCCTAAGCCTTGTGGGAGCAAGCAAATGACTATAAAAGAGGTCGACAAAGTGAATCCATTCAGAAATATTTCTTTGTCACGAAATGCAGTTGCTGACCTCCGTGGAAGAGTGGTTAGCATATAATTAAGCCTTGTGTCCATATTAAAAACACTAGGTTGCTGATCAAGGCAGTTTATTAAGATATAAACATGTAACGTTTCAACCCTGTATCAGGGTCTTCCTCAGACGAAGAACTAAACTACAGAGCATTCATTCCCTGACATTCGCTACGAGACTCGGCGGCAAGCTGCCCGGCATCAGCGCTTGTCTTTCCCGGTCAACGGGTCCGCGACAGTCGCTAGAGTCGGCTATTAAAATTACAGTTTTCATATTGTGTACTAACCTTGACTACAGAAGGTGTTGAAAATGATGTCCCTCTGCTACAACACATTCCTGGCATCTCCGAAGGAAATTGGCATTTACACGTGCAAGTTCGTCTACTGTAATTCTCCAGATTTTTCGTACAATACTCTCCTTTAACTCACGAATGGTGTGCGGATTGTCTTTGTATACTTTATTTCCCAATTTTTCTTTCCACTTTTATTCAGAACTGACCCTTTTACTCTAATCTTTTTTACGAGGTTTATGTATTTAATTCCTTTGGAGCAGGGGCGGCGCCAGAAATTTTTGACCGGGTGGGCAGAAGCTCCATAGCGATAGATTAGGGTGGGCAGTATAAATGTAAGACCATGTATGTGTACGTAAGACGTATGTATCCCCCTCTCTCTCTTACACTCCCGATTTTCCTCTTACTTCTTTTCCCTTTCCTTTTTCTGTTTTCCTCATTATTCTTTTCTAATCTATTCTCACATCTTGTTCCATTTTCTTTCGCTTTGTCTCTGATGGACACAATTATTTCAAGGAAGTGTTTACACATGCGCAGCCATACACCAGCCATACATTCTAATCACATTCTTTCATGCATGTTAATACAGTGAAATAAATGTGAATTAGGTTTAAGCTTGTCTTGCAAATACAAGGCACATTCTTGATTTTATGTATTCGGCGACAATGACAGAAAGTGCGATGGTAGACAATCGTGAAGTTTCTCGTAATTTAAATGCAGGTTCCTGAGCATAGTATTTTCATCGTACAAGTTTTTGACTGAAAGAGTTTTCTTACTCCTTGGGGGTTACTTTTCTCAGCTTACAAGGTTTGTGCAACTGACAAATCTATCTGAATGTTTGTAGTAGCAGCGATTGGGTGCCAACATTTGAGGGACAAGGACAATGTATGCAGGGGTGCCCATCCCCCCAAGGCCAATGGCACATCCCCACAAAAATCATGTCCATGTCATCCGTTCCCCCCCCCCCAATCATATCATTTGCGCCCTGAAACTATATTGTAATCCCTACACCGAAATTAACTTTTTTTCTTAGCTTTTTGTTACAAATTAAAAATAAGCAGTATACCAACACTAAGCACTATATTTTAAGAAGTGATGTTACTCATGAATATGGAGAATATCGCTCATGTCTTGTAATGCAACTATAGCATAAAAATTCACATCCACCTCAGTAAAGCGCCAAACACGCATTGTTGTAACAAACACATTATTGCGAGCGAAGCAAGCAAGAACATTTTTACATCCATTTCTTTGCAGGCTTTCAAGAATATTAATTTAACGGGGTGTCAATACTTTCTTAAGATCCCGGGATATTTAGTCTTTTCCAACTTCTGTTTTGGCACGTTCGGGGTCGAAAACGTGTGGATACCATATCGCTAAATACAGTCTCCAAAATTTAATGTTCAAACTCTCTCTTCACTACAGAAATCCATTGACACTCTAAGATTTAACACTTTATCAAGAGCTTCCTATCTCCCCCTTTAAATGTCATACTCAATCCTACCACAAAAATGTCCATGCCAATTTTAGACTTACTGTTGATATTGAAGACTGGATATTGCCTCCTCCAAAAAATTAATTCTCAGTCTCCATACCAGAATTTCTGCAACATTCTAAGACAATAGTAATACACAAGAATTGGATACATTAATACTCAATGCCCCTCTAACTAAAATACCCGCCATAATCTAAGACAGAGTTGAATACTGTCCCCGCCAACGTTTAATTCAGAATTCCCCCCAAAACCCACAATTAAGGCCTAACATATAAGAGTTGGATATTTATCCCCCCCTCGCACCTTCAATAATGACCTTAAACGCTTTCTTTTCTTCATCTAATGGATTAAATATGATGAATTTAAGGTGTAAAATTTTTACCTGTATTTGGGAAAATATATAAATGTTCAATTTTACCTTATTTGAAGGGAAAAAATCCCCCAAAGAATCTCGATGGCGCAGCCTGCACCATAATCCTCCCTGTGGGCACCCCTGAATATACGTTTTCTTGGTAGAAAAGGCTTAGCATAAAGAGGCCATAGTACGGGGGCAAAAAGTGGCAAAATGTGGCTGGGGAACTGCGCCACCCACTTCCCGCTCCTCCTAATCGCCGCCACTGAATGTTTGGATTAAAATGAACGTCTTATTAGGAATGATTTAAAACACACACGGAAAACAAATTATTTGTTCATTGTCCATTAAGTATCCCTAGGTTAATGAAAGGCTATTTTGACAAAATATCACTCGTCATACGTAATAAACAAGTAAGATTGAGAAATCTGTTCAGAATTTAAGAGATTATTAGCTAAGTTGCTCTTCGTTTTCTGAAGAACTGTCATATTACTAATGCGAGAGAAGCAATACACGTATGGTTACATGAACATATTTTTTGAGGTAACAAAATTATTTAGGACACAAGGAATTCATCGAAGTTGATCATCTTACCAGTAATACTTCATCTATTTTTCATTGGGTTGTATGACGTGACCATTTCGAACACACTAGAATGTCAACCTCTATCCTGTGCAGCACACCTTGGAAACTTTATTCTTTCAGGGCAACGAGTCTATGGCGCCTGGAACCACTGTCAAAGTAATAATTTATGAGGGTTTGTATTTTGAGTGTCAGCGTGTGTTTGTTTTCGCTCCTTCGTTACTTTCATCTAATCACCATTGAACCTTACAACGTCGTCATTATTAAAATTAGCAGGAAAATGACTGACATACAATAAAACAAATCAACCAGAACTTAGTCTTCCAATGCCAATGCCAATGCTTTATTAACAGGTTTTTTGTAAGTATCGGGACCATTGTGCCCTTGACTTACTATCATGTTCTTACAAAAAAGTGTATATACAACATTTTTCTTGCTATAACCCGGGTCGACTGTCGGCCGGGATTTGGACAATAGTTCATCTGTATTATTTCACTAATTTGAAATTGTTGAGTTCCTTGTTATAATTTTGCATTGACAGAGGAAGGAAATAATCACTATTATTTTTCAAACCATACATAGTTCGGTGCACTGATGAAAAGTTCTAATCACAAACTACATTTTGCACATCACTTTAAGACACAAAACATAAAATAACCACATAGAATAATAATAATGATAACAATATATAAGTAACAATAAGTAACAAAGAAACAACAAAATCACAATCTGTGCTTTTATAGCTGCACTATCAAGGAACACTAATCTGCTCCATTGAAAACAGTACTTTGAAATACTCATAAACAGGAGTATATGTAACACATAACATAATAATACAACAGCATTTTTGAATTTAGATTTGTTCAAAATTTCGGGGCATGGAGTGGGTCATCCGGACCTGTGGTCGAGTTCCAATGCCCCGAACCGCTGGATTTGGATGCTGTTGGATCTGGCTCCAGAAGTTGTAACACATGGCATATATAGCAGATTGAACATAATCTAGTTCAAGGTCCTCATGGATTTGTAAGATACGAGTATCTCGGCTATGACCAGTAATAAGTCGAGCAACATTATTCTGTATAATCTGCAATGTCCTTATGACTGAAGGTCGGAGATGACCCCAAGCTGGTGCTGCATACAGCAGCGTGGGACGTACCATCATCTTATACACATGCAAGCGAGTCGTCAGTCCCAAGGTAGGATTTCGGAAAACTGGGTACAATTGTCCAACTCGATTTTGTGCTTTTGCTGTCACAGTTGAGATGTGTTTATGGAAATTTAGTCTTCGGTCCAAAACCACTCCCAGATATGTGGTAAAAGGTTTGTCCGGTATAGAAGATCCCTGGAGTCGTAGAATCTTTGGTAGTTGTCTATGTCGACGTGTAAATAAAACCGCAGCACTCTTCAGTGAATTATACTTCATGCACCAGCGAGTAGACCAATCTTCCAACTCTAATAGTTGTTGTCTCATCCTGCTATAGCATAGATCTTGTAAAGGGCTATTTGTAAAGATGGCAACATCATCTGCATAGGTAGCTAACATGCATCTATGAGTAGCAGGGATATCACTGGTATATAAAGCAAACAGAAGTGGAGATAAAACAGCTCCCTGAGGGACACCAGCATGTATGATCTTAACGGTAGATCGAGCACTTAAAAATTGCACCTGACATTGTCTCTTTTGTAAATACTGATCCAATAATTGCACCAAATAAATAGGAACTCCCAATTCCGATAGTTTCACAATTAATCCAGAATGCCAAATTCGATCAAAGGCTTTGTCGGAGTCAAGAAATACCCCTAGAGTATGTCGACTGAGATTAAAGTTTCCTGTAACATACTCCACTACTCGGACCAGTTGCGTAGTAGTACTGTGATGTTGACGAAATCCGAATTGATGATACGGTAACAAGCCTTTTTCATCCACCACAGCTTGTAATCGTCTGAGTAGTATATGTTCAAAGATTTTGCTAACATGGCTCAGAAGACTTATAGGTCTATAATTCTGTGGTAGAAGAATGTTCTTTCCTGGTTTTGGCAAGAGGATTATTTTTGCTAGTTTCCAACTTGATGGATAATAGCCGGTAAGGAATATAGCATTGAAGACTTTTGCTAGAAAAACTAACAATTTTCTGGGGCCGTTCTTCAGTTGTAATGTAGTAATAGTATCAAAGCCAGGTGCCTTACCAGGTCGAAGAAGATTTATAACACCTTTGACCTCTTGAGGGGTTGTGAGAAGTGGATAAGCTGCGAGTGGTTCATGACGTAATTGTTCCAGTCGATGTTGAATCTTCTGGATATAATTGCCATTATGCGGTTGATCTGGTGTGTGGAATTGGTCCTCCAGATGTTTGGAGAACACTTCAGCCTTCTCCTCTGGTGTGTACACTATGCCATTTGGACCCTGGAGAGGGTAGGCAGCAGATTGTGGATTCTTTCGCAGATAATTTCTTAATAATTGCCAGAATCTACTATCCTGCATTGATATCCCAGAGAATTCGGTGTCCCAATCTGCCTGTCGCTGCCGAATGAGATATCTGCGAAATCGATCGTGAAATTGATTATACAACTGTTTGTAGCGATGGTTATAAGTTTGTTGCCATTTCCGTCGGAAATATTTTTTACAGTTCAGGAGGATCATACCCTCACGGGATAGACAGCCATAGTTATTGTATAACTGAGGGGTTCTGATAGTGGAGTGAAGATAAGAAGTTTGTATACCTGCTGTAAGGTTTTGTAAAGCCGAATCAATTTCGGCTGGGGTTTTTAAAGCTAAATGCAAGTCAATGATAGGCACTAATTGTCGAGTGTAAGCATCCCAGTCTGTTGTAACATGATATTTTGGAGGAGGAGGCTTCAATAAATTATGATGAACAATTTCAAAGAGTATTGGTTGATGGTCCGAGTCTAGATCATGAATAACATAGGGACCAGTCATAATATTTACACCTTGATATATCAAGACATCCAACACATCTGGAAGTCCACGTCCTCGTGGATAATGAGTGGGTTCTCTTGGGGCAAGAATGGGCAAGTTCAATTGTTGGACACTTTGGAGAAGAGAGGCACCTCCACGGTTCACTACACGCGAATTCCATGCAGGGTTTTTACAATTTAGATCACCAGCTAAAATCACTTTGCGGCCCAAGCGAAAAACAGTCTCTAGTTCTTGTATAGGAATAAGCTGTGCTGGAACGTTATATCCTGCTATCAAAATTAGTGGGTCGGTGGTAGTTAATAGTTCAATTATTGTGATTTCTAAAGCTTCTAGAGCTGGATTTGGAAGTTGACGTGCAAATAGCGAAGATTTCACAACTACAGCCGTACCTCCTTTCCGTCCCGGGAACCGATCGTTTCTATAAATGGTATAATTTGCAATTTTCCATTTATTACGGGGTTTCAAGTGCGTTTCATTCACCAGAGTTATATCAACATTATATTCACGTAAAAATTGTTTGAAAGTCAGGAATTGAGTAGTCTTCCAAAAATGGAGTTTCATTAGTTTATACCTCTTAGAAAGTTGAGGTGGTAATTTCAATCGCACAGCGTTTTATTACTGGATCAAGGCAGCTAATTCCATGAACAATGACATTAAAGTTGTTTTCCGAAAGTCTAAAATATTTGTCTCAGGCAATCACCCTCTTAAAATAGACGCATCTTCTGTGGTAATAAAATGCCACGTTTGGTGCGAGTTCTTTCTGTATATTTTTCCCCCAATGGCATAACGCTGTCACATTATAATGAAGAGGTCCTGTGTTCGACCCCCCCCCCTCCTCTGGTGGAAGCACAATGCACACGGGTTCGGACTAAACGTTAAACTGTAGGTTTAGTCCCGATTAGCATATCTGAGCATAAAAGTGGGCTTATAAACAAACTAACAAAATCGTCTTCTATATACTTCGTGACATAACTTTTTTTCTTTACTTCAGCTGCATCTACAGATTCTGTTGATATTTTCGGCAGATTCATGAGTAGTGTGTTTTGTGATAGGATGAGGACAAAAATCATACAAATGAAGAGCTCATATGATTAAACAGCCCGATTTGGCTATACTTAAAACAATGTCAAGATGTCTTCATGAATCAATCGGCCAAGTGTGCACACAGTTGAATCTAAAGAATCTTGAGCCCTAGTGTACAAATGAAGAATCACACAGTGTACAAATGAAGAGCTCATATGATTAAACAGCCCGATTTGGCTATACTTAAAACAATGTCAAGATGTCTTCATGAATCAATCGGCCAAATGTGGACACAGTTAAATCTAAAGAATCTTGAGCCCTAGTGTACAAATGAAGAAGCCTCAACAGACAGATTTGGCCATGTGTGCAAAGGCTGAATCTGTGAGATTGTTGTTTGATGTAAGCCTGCTAAAGATATCTAATACAATACAGGATTACCTTGTACAAAGGCAGGCAGAACTGTTACCTGTTTTCTTCCTAATCTTTGATCAGTTTTATGCCTGGGGCAGTAATTACTTAGCTCAGAAATGCATTAGTCTGTCAGACAGTTTCGATCGGGGAGATCGATGCATTGCATTCCATTATTGCTGTCATGCATGGGAGGTAATCTACACAGAAAAAAAAAAGTTGAAAGGGGGCATTATTGATATTTCTGAGCAAAGCCTTTTAGAATTGGACTCAGGCCTGCATGCCATTGACTCCAATTCACTGGAAGGGCAAGAAACTTCAATTAATATTTCTGTGTAATAGGGGGAAATTCTTACTAAAAGGACATTACTCCTTCGCATGACAGCATGCAAGCCTGAGTCCAATTCTAAAAGGCTTTGCTCTGAAATAATATATACACAAGTGAGACTTTGAAAATATTCACTGCTAGCTGATATCCAGCTCAGAGCTCCCGGGTCTGAAGACCGGTAGAGAGTGTGGGCATAACCCCATGGCTTATATGCCTTGTAATCAAGAGGCTCCCAGGTCTGAAACCTGGTAGAGTGTGTGGGCATAGCCCCATGGCTTATATGCCTTGTAATCAAAGGCTCCTGGGTTTGAGGCCTCCCCATGGAGAAGTGTTAATATTGCTGCCTTGTAATCAAAGGCTCCTGGGTTTGAGGCCTCCCCATGGTGAAGTGCTAGTCTTGCTGCCTTGTAATCAAGAGGCTCCGGGTTTGATACCAGGTAAAGTGTGTAGGCCTCCCTGATGGCAAAGTGTTGGTATTATTGCCTTGTAATCAAGAGGCTCCCGGGTTTGATACCTGGTAAAATGTGTGAGATTGAAATACATGTGGCAGAATAATATCCCCACATGTGAGACTTTGAGAATATTCACTGCAGATTTAAAGTACAACTTTGACTGTATTTAGCTGATATCCAGCTGATAGCTCCCAGGTTTAATACCTGGTAAAGTGTGTTATACAACAGCATAATAGAGCAAAACTATTTTATATTGGGGATCACCAGAGCCTAGTTACTGCTGTTGTCTGGGTATAAAAGCACCAGCTCAGCCACTAACTGCTGTTATAATTGTTTTGGCATATTATCCATAGTTCTGTTTTTTGGACCAAGAAATTTTATATAAACAAACAATAAAAATGCCAAACTTGAAATATTGCAATCAATGCAATAAAAATATATCTAGTTCTAATTGGGCTAGGCACCGGCATAATTGTGATCCTAAGAAATGCAGAAAGGCTACAAAAATATGTCCAAGATGCCATAAAATATTAAGCAAAGCATATTACAATAGGCATAAGTGTACTTGTTATGTACAGTCATCAACATTGCCCTCACAGCCATCTACATCTGGTCTGAAAAGGAAGCATGAAACACCTGTTAATGCTAGAGCAGCAAGGCAGCCACGCTATGCACCACCTATCCATAGCAGTTTTAATGGCCAACTTAGGGATCACTGTTTTGAATCAGTGCCAAGATGTGACATTAAGAATTTTTTGAACAGTATAAATTCTGATGTGCAGGCAATTCTAAATGCACAAAATGGCTCTTAAAAGCTGTCCCTCAAATTGTTTACACAATATAAGAAACCAAATGGCACAAAATTTACACAGCCCCACTAACAGAAACTGTAGCTGTATATTCAAATGCAAATTTAGACAAAATAATAAGCAGTTTGATAGAGCAATTGAATATTAAACACTCTGAATTTGCAGCAAAAGAATCAGGATGGAGCCTATGCGGAACTTCACACAAGCTCTATGTAAATATTTCTGAATTCAGCCCATTACAAGGATCCACATATCTGCTATTACCTGCCAATATCAAAAACAAAAGAGCCGTGGTTAACATAAAAAATAATGATGAGAAATGCTTTTTGTGGTGTATTTTAGCTGCTTTGTTTGCAGTTTTAAGGCATCCTGAGAGAATAACTTATTATAAACAATATGAACACAATTTTGATGATGCTATGGATGGCTTAGAATATCCAATGTCTGTTCAGAATATTGATAAATTTGAAAAAAGGCCAGGGATATCAATGGTAAACAATTATCTATTAATGTTTTTATTTGTTCTACTAGCAGTGGCAATTGCTTGATAGCACCTCTCAGAATCAGTACACTTCATGTTGATTCTGCTGTTCCCATTGATCTGCTCTTAATTGAAGGGGATGACACATATCATTACACTCTGATACACAGTCTTGAAGCTTTAGTCAGAAAACAACTAGACAAATCTAAGACAATGTTCAAGTTGTGTAGAAGATGTTTGACTGTATTTGATGGAAGAAAAATGGTGAATGGTGTTTGTGAACAGAATGCAGAAATTGCTAAAAACAAGTTAATTGAACATTTAAAATACTGTGGCAACCATAAACCTGTTCATATGCTTATGCCTAACCCAAATGAAAATGCCAAATTCAAAAAATTTGAAGCCTTGTTGGAACACCCAGCATATATAGTCTGTGATTTTGAATCAAACCTCAAACCCCTTGCATTCTGCAGCCCAGATCCTGATGAATATTCAATTACATCATACCAGTTACACGAGCCTTCTAGTTTTTATTATGTGGTTGTACAGGATGGGGTTGTTAGTAAAGAATATTTATACATGGGATCAGATGCCATCAAAGAATTTGCACATAGAATAGAAAATGAGTGCCATAACATAGCATCTAATATCTTATTAAAATCAAAACCCATGTTGCCTTTAACAGAGGATCAGATTGAAGATTTCAACAATGCAGAAAAATGCCCGGTATGTGATTCTGAATTTTCAGATACAAATATCAAGGTGAAACACCATTCTCATACAGATGGTAAATTCAAAATGGCCTTGTGTAATAGCTGTAATATTAAGATCCAGAGACCAAAATTTGTCCCTATATTTTGCCATGGTGCATCCAATTATGATTTTCATAATTTGATCAAATATGAGGGGTTTGACAAGCAGAATTTAAATATTTTAGCAGAAAATAATGAGAAATATATTGCTATTAGCAAAATAATTAAAATTAATGGTGTTCCCATTCAATTAAGATTTCTTGATTCCTACAGAATTCTGTCGGCTAGCCTGGCTACACTGGCCAGTCAATTATCTGATGATCAATTCAAAATCACATGTGCTATGTTTCCAAATCAGGACCTGAAATTAATTAGGCGGAAGGGTGTATACCCATATGACTATGTTACAGATTTTTCTAAATTTAATAAGTGTTCTCTACCACCACAACAAGACTTTTACAGCAAACTCAGAGCATCTGGAATCACTGATGAAGATTATCACCATGCCCAGTTGATGTGGAACAATTTAAAATGCCAGACATTTGGTGATTATCACAAGGCATATTTAAAACTTGATGTCACTCTCTTAGCTGATATACTTCAGGCATTTAGAAAATCTTCCATGGAAAATTATAAACTGGATCCAATGTATTTCTACAGTGCACCAGGCCTAGCATGGTCTGCAATGTTTTTAAACACTAAAATGCAGTTGGATCTGATCCAAGATCAAGATATGTATCTGTTTATGGAACAATGTATAAGAGGAGGCATGGTGCAATGTTCTCAGAGATATGCCAGAGCCAACAACAAATATATTCCTGATTATGATCCAGCACGGCTATCAAATTATATACTGTATGTGGATGCCAACAGCCTGTATGGTTATGCTATGATGGATAAATTGCCACATGCAGGGCTTGAGTGGGTTAGAGATTTCAATATTGAAGATCTTTAGGATTTTGATGACAGTGACTATGGCCCGTTCTTAGAGGTTGATCTGACAATTCCTGATGATTTACACAACAAATTTTCTGATCTGCCCCCAATTCCTGAGGTTAAGTGTTCACCTGGCTCTAAACAGAAGAAGCTAATGATGACTCTAGAGCCAAAACAGGATTATGTCATATATTACAAAAACCTCCAGTTCCTGATGCATCATGGTGTTCAAGTGACCAAAGTTGGCAAAGTCTTAAGGTTCAGGCACTCAAGATGGTTGAAGCCATATATTGATACAAACACAAGAGCTTCGAACATCTGCAATGAGCCAATTTGATAAAACTTTGTTTAAATTGATGGTAAATTCAGTGTATGGCAAAACCATAGAAAATGTCAGAAAACATACTGATGTTAAATTAATTACTGACCCCAGCCTGAGCAAAAAATTGATTGCAAAGCCTAATTTCAATTATAGAAGAATTTATGATGAAAATATGGCACTTTTCAACATGAAAAAAAACAAAGATTAAGTTTGATAAGCCTATTTATGTAGGGGCTGTGATATTGGAATTGGCCAAATTACACATGTTAAAATTGTATTATGATGTGTTGAAGCCTATTTATGATGATCGTGTAAAACTGATGTACATGAATACAGATAGCTTTATTCTTGATATTCAGACAGAAGATGTCTATCAAGATACGTCCCAGCCTGCATTGCTTGAATATTTTGATACCAGTGAACATACAAAGATTCAACCCCACAACAAAAAGGTGCCTGGCAAGTTAAAATATGAGACACTTGGTGATGTTATTGTGGCATTTGCTGGGTTAAGGGCCAAGATGTACAGTTTTGAAACATGTAGTGGTGTTGTTGCCAAAAAAGCCAAGGGCATTGGCAGAGTAACTGTAGACAAAGAGCTCCAATTTGAAGATTACAAAAATTGCCTCAAATCACAGAGTTTAATCAGAACATCAGAATGCAGAATTCAGAGAGAGGATCACTTGTTGACTACAAATGTTGTAAGAAAAGTGGCTCTGGACCCACATGATGATAAGAGATAAGAGATGCACTCAACCATGGGGGCATTGTGATTTGAAAAGTGGCAAACAATGTCCAATTACAGAACATGATTTGAAATAAATAAACATGCCTATGAACTTATTTGGGTTCAAAAAACAGGCTATTATGGAGCTGCCAACACCATCACCCTCTTCTGATATACAATCTGTAATATCTAAACTAAGTGGTTTGTTAATTATTCATCTGAACAGCATACTTACAGATGTTGATGATGAAACAGGTAAAACATTATACATATTTAACAATAATTTAAATCACTACCAGGTACCTGTAGGTGGTCAATTACAATTTATTACAACCCCCGAGGGTGATGTCAAGGTTTCAATAGGGAGAAATATTTATAGAATTAAGCACTCAAACATGATTTCTGGCACTGTATATACTATTTCTGCTGGTGACTGCTTATATATTGAGGTCCCGGGATCCTATGACAAGCTTATACCTTTTTTTATAGAATTAAGAATTAGATATTTTATAATAAATAACCACTAAAACAAAAATGCCTAATGATATATTTGGCCATACAAGGCATGAAGATCACAGTGATGAGATTCTGATGCTTAATGTGAGAGTCAAAAAATTAAGAAGTGATTTACAAGCTTTACAAACCACACTCAATACCAGTCTTCAACTAGAAATTACAAATTTACAGTCACAATGCATGGACCCTCTTCTTAAAATTGATTCAGAACTCAAATTGCTGCTTCAAAAATATACTGACTTGGCCACATTAGATAATTTTCAAAATTTAGAGGAAGCTGTAGCAGCTCTTCAAGCCAAATTTAAGACTCAGGCTACCAACTCTGAGCAATTGAAACAACAATTGGAAGAGCAGATAAATAATGTCCAGACACAGCTCCAAACAATTGTCAAAAGCATAAAGTCACAAGAAGATTTGGTCTAGTGATTTCCACTCTAAAAGAACAGATTCAATCACTACAGATACCTAATCTGGACCCCTTGAACAAAGCCATAGCTGAGGTTAAAGAAAAAATTGAGACACTTGAAAATTTTATGAACAACTTGCCATCTTCTGATGCTTTGAGTGCTATCACTCGTAGTGTTGCCAACATCAAGCTGCAACTTGAAACATATGAAGATTTTGGAAAAATTCAGAGTACCATAACCCATCTTGAGGGTACAATAGCAGCAGTGCAAAGTGATCTGACAAATGTACAAGAATCTCTAGAATCTCGCCTGCCTGGTATTGTAGACACCCTTGTCAGTGTCCAGCAACAGATCACAAAACTTGAAAACCTCAACACTGAATCTGAGCTATCTCATTTTCATCACTTGATCGATGATATCCAAACAAAACTTGAAATTTTACAACAATGAACACCTACTCAGGCAGACATAACCCTGCTCCAAGATGCTATGCAAAGTGTGGCTGATGCTTCTGAATTAAATGATGTGAAATTGGCACTTGAATCTTTGCAGAATACTGTATCAAATCTGCCTACATCAAAGGAACTTAAAAATATTAAGAGAGACGAAAAATCGCATATTGAAATCAGAAGATATCAAGAATATCCAGACAGAGATCAAACAACTTACTCAGACAGTGGCCACTCTACCAACTAATCAACATATTAATGAACTGCATGCTCTGTTTGAGGATATCAGAAGACAAGTCCATGATCTTACTGCTCAAAATTCAAAATTGGCAGTTGTTGAAAATCTACAGCAAATTGTAGCCAACATCAAGCAACAGCTAGGGACCATGGAATCCAACCAAGCAAATGCTTTGTCTGTTTTTGCCACCCAGCTTCAAGAGATTGTCCAACAATACAAAAAACTTGTTGTGGACATAAAGATCAAGCCAGGCCATGATGATGTTGTTAGGACTATCAATGAGCACCTTGAATCTGTAACAAGTAGATTGCTTACAGCAGAAAAAGAAATAACTGGCATAATCGAGAATCCTAAACATACAGTAATTCTTGAATTGTACAGTATCCCCAACAAAGAATATGATTCACCATTTACACCAGGTGGCAAAATATATATGCTGTCCCCTGCACAATTTTATTACCAGTTTTTTGTTGGGGGCACACTTAGACCAATCAAGATCAAATATTGCCTACAACCACAGGCACACCACTACCCTACCTTATCAATAACAAATGCTGACAACAAACCAAAAATCACCAGTGTAGAGTTAGAGGATTTTACAGATCCCAATACATTAGAGACATCTTATGCTGAAGATGATGGTTCTCTGGAATTTAATATACAAATAGGAGACAAATTATATTTAGAAAATCCTGTAGTATCAGCTGCTGAACATCCCATAGTTGCAATATTCTTGTTTACATACTATGTCTAGACAAATTATTGTTGATGAATTACACAGACAAGCCAGACAGACAAGCCAGACATAATTATAAGAGACTGCCAGTGGTTACAAAAGGCATAGATGATTTATGGCAGTGTGACTTGGTTGAGATGGCAAGTGGACAGTTGAAAAACTTGGACAAGATCAACAAGGGCTACAAGTATCTACTCACTGTCATAGATACATTTTCAAAATTTGCCTGGGCTGTGCCACTCAAATCCAAGACTGGAAAATGTGTTACAGAAGCCTTCAGGACAATCATCAATCAGAGTGGAAGATCACTGCGCTATTTGCAAACAGATAATGGCAAAGAATTCTATAATTCGGTGTTCCAACAATTTATTAAAAGCCAGTCAATACAACATTACTCGAGTTACAGTGATCTCAAGGCCTCAATTGTTGAAAGATTCAACAAAACCCTAAAAAATCATATGTATAAACAATTCACCCTCCAAGGTAATTATAAATGGCTTACAATCCTACCAGAACTTTTAGATAGATATAACAACTCGGTCCATTCCACAATCAACATGAAACCCTCTGAGGTAACTTCATCTGATGAGCAAAAATTGATCAGTACTGTTTATTATCCTAGATACCAGTCAACAACAAGAAAAGCCAAATACAAGGTAGGTGATCAAGTAAGAATCAGCAAATATAAGCACTTATTCAAGAGAGGCTTTACCAGAAACTGGAGCACTGAATTATTTACAGTGGTTCAAGTTAAACCTGGGACCCGATACACATATATAATAAAAGACCACCGAGGAGAAATTCTCAAAGGCAGGTTTTATGAAGAAGAACTCAGCAAAACTAAGCAGCCTGACACATATCTCATAGAAAATATTATCCGCAGAAAAGGCAAAAAGATACTGGTGAAATGGCTAGGACTTCCAGAACACAGCTGGATCGAGGCAGACAAAGTGATACTATGAACACCTGGGATGTTATAAAAAGACTGCCAGATCCTTAACAGCAGATTAAGAGAAATGGCAAGCTGCTGCCTGATAATATTAGATGTCTTATTGTTGGGCCATCGGCTTGTGGTAAAACTACACTAATGATTGATAAATTTTTATTGGCACCCAACTGGTTAGACTGGAAAAACAGGCACTTGTATGTCTTCTCTAAGAGCTTGGAACAATTAAAATATCAGCAGCTGATGAAGCTATATGATGGACTGGATATAGCCACTTTTGAATCAGATGTTAAGCCACTCCATGAATGTCTTGATAACTCTGTTGTTGTGTTTGATGACATTATATTGGATAATCAAAACAAGGTTAGACATTTTTTTACACATGGGCGACACAAAAACATAGATTGCTTCTACCTGGCACAGACTTTTTCTAAAATTCCAAAGCAGCTGATCCGAGACAACAGCAATTTTATATGTGTGTTTCATCAAGATCATACCAACCTCAAACACATACATGATGAATATGTAGGTGGGGACTTGAGCTACAATGATTTTTCCAAGTTTTGCAGTAGGTTCTGGAACCAGGACAGCTATGGGTTTGTCACAATTGATATGACAAGGAAACCCAATAGTGGTAAATACAGAAATAAAATCAACAATTTTCTAGACATTGAAACATATATAAATAACCATGAAAAGGGCAATCATTGATGATCTTAAATTAAGAGATTATCTTGTAAAAAGATTTAAGGGATGGAAATCAGAGAACCGAGGAATCTATGAACAACACAAGCAAACAGAACAACCTATTATTGATGCTATTAGTGAATTAGGTAAAAATATCAAAACTGTTACAGAGCAAAATCAAAATTTGATCACAGAGCTTGTACCTGTAGCTGCTAGGAACATATTAGATTATCCAATCACCCCACTTTCTAGTATTCATACACCTAGTCCTGTTGCTCCTCGAAGAATTGAAGCTACTCAGGATCCTATTGAATTGGGTCTTCTTGCTTAAAAATATTTAAGCACACCTAAAGACAACAAAGATGAGGTCTTTGGCTTATATGCTGACACAGAGCGTGATGGTAGCATCATACATAGAATTGGCAATTTCAGAGTAACATTTATGGGAGATGATCTGATAGTATATTCAGAATCTCATCTTGGAGAAAGAGGTGCTTTTGTTAAGTATCCTGGCACACCTGGATTGTGGGAATTGATGACTAGGAAAAGGCCTGGCAGCTATACAGATCAAGATTATGAGCATTACAAAGAAATATTAATAAAATCAGATGCTCTATACCAGAACAATGATCCCACACAAAAAAGAGTCAAGTCTAGCAGTGGAGCAAAATACAACAACTTAATCAAGCCCATATGGTCACAGATCAAGACTGGTAGTGGAATCAAACAATACAACACCCTGCCTAAAGAATTTGTCTGGGTTGATGATGTCAGGAAAGTTGTAGATAGGTTGCTGGTGATAGCTGGGGAAGAAAATGCTGGCAACCACAATTTTTTGCAATGAAAAGGTTGGAATTATGGACATGATAAGCACCAAATTGTCTAATTTTATAGTGAATGACACTAAGGGGATTGGATATCTTATAAAAATTATTAATACTCTTCCACCTAAATTTTGGAATATCTCTGAGGGTCGGGGGCTGGTTAATGACATCATAAACAAGCTGCCACTTGAACTACACATTCCAGGCTATCAGTATTGTGGTCCCGGTAGAAAATTGGACCATAGATTAAACAGAGGTGATCCTGGTGTTAATCCTCTAGATGTTGCTTGTAGAGACCATGACATAGCATACAACACACATACCGATCTTGAGAACAGACATGTGGCAGACAAAAAATTAGAAGAGGCTGCATTTAGTAGATTTGTAAGCAAAGATGCTTCTTTAAGTGAAAAAATAGCAGCATTGGGGACCACCATAGCTATGAACACCAAACAAAAACTGGGTTGGTGGTTGTGATAAATTAAATAAATTTCAGCCACTTAATTAAGCTATGTAAACCCAGAATATGTATATAATAAACCTAGGATGAAGGCCAAGGGTGTAATGTATCAGATACCTTATGCAGGCCTTAAATCTCTTAAAACTATTGATAGCCTTTTAACCAAAAAGCAGCGCAAGAAAAAAATTCTTGTCTTGCCAAGGGCCATGGTATGAAATTATTACTTAGTACCCCTCAATTAAAAAAATTACAGCAATCTAGAAAAAAATTGCATACGGGGGGCTTCATATTTACTATCCCGGCCATCTTAGCAGCTTTGGGGGCTGTTGGGATCTTGGCTGGGGGATCAGCTGCTATAGCAAAAACGGTAATAGATGCCAAAAAAATAAGGCAGAATTAGATGAATTGAAGCGCCATAATCTGGCTATGGAAAAACAAGGCAAAGGTGTTAAGAGAGCCATGAATAAGTTTAAAAAAACAAGAGCCGCTTACAAACCAAGATATTGAAGCTTTAATCAAGCCACTGGGCATCAACTATTTTAAAGGTGTGTACATGTCTGATTCTTTACCAGAACAACCACTCAACAAAGAGTGTGGCATAGTTAATTTGGATAAGTACAAAAATCAGGGCACACACTGGATTTGTTATCTTAAATATTTAAAAGATGAGGCATTTGTGTTTGATTCATTTGGAGGTATTCCACCTGAAAATTTAGTAAAATATCTAAAATCAACTAA
Source organism: Lepisma saccharinum (assembly GCF_977018435.1). Lineage (NCBI taxonomy): Eukaryota > Metazoa > Arthropoda > Insecta > Zygentoma > Lepismatidae > Lepisma > Lepisma saccharinum. Next base: position 105,179,803 of record NC_139231.1, read on the forward strand.
TCTTTATTACAATAATGCACGTGTTCAAAATTTCAAAGATGTTAATTGTGGACATCTGTGTTTATCTGTTCTTAGATATCTGTCTCAAATAAATAAACCATCAATTGAAGATTTTCAAAAAGCCCTGTGGTATCTGAAGCATCATGGGGGTATTCCATCTCACCAGCCAAAATTCAATATTGAAACTCAGATTACATGATGATATAGTGTATACCAAAACAATAGCTCTCGGAGCATTTTATGGCATGTACTTGATCCCTAATATTACACACCACAACAACACAATTGCAGTTGGTGATCAAAAAATTGTTATCACTCCAGGGCAATATAATCTGTCTACTCTAAATGCTCAGTTACCCAGAGGTATAGTGTTAACTCAAAATTCTGTCACTCACAGAGTAGAGATTGTGTCTGCTACAGAAACAGTGGATCTGGGTACTATAGGAGTGCTGTTAGGCTTTGAGAACAACACAAAACTTGAACCAGCCATTAAACACACTGCTATTAATATACCTAAATTCTTAGCCATAGAAACTCTGAATATTCACTGTAATGTGGCCGAGGGTATGATCACCAAATCAAATGGCATAGGCACTCACAAACAAACTGGCATCATTGCAACATTCAAACCTAACTCTGAATTTATGGAGCCAATCATCTACACTCCATCACCAACATTATATTTTCCTGTGTGCCATAATAGAATAGATTACATTGAGTTGATGGTCACTAATGAAAAAGAAGAATTAGTTGATTTTGCTGGAGCCACAACAACTGCAATCATAGAAATTAATATTTAAATAAAAATACATACAAAAAAATGGAAAATATTGAGAGTTATGAGCTACAATCATTCCCCCCAAACAGGAGGACATTTGCAAATTTAAATCAACCCAACACAGAGATTGAGGTTGATCTTGATGTAGGGGATGGCTTTATACACCCCCACAGAGCAGATCTATACATCAAGTTTGATGTTGTAAAGCTCGATGGTACAGATTATCCGGCAAATTCAAATATAAGATTGGTAGACAATTTTGTGCCACATCTGTTCTCTGAAATTGAGATCAGAAAACATGGTGTTGTTATAAACAGAGTAGATTACCCTGGCATTACCTCTACAGCTTTGGCCACACTAAAATTATCCAAAACCGAGGCTTCTTACTACAAAATAGGCGGATTTGAGGCTGGTGATAAAATAATATCTAAGAGCCACACAGTGCTGTTCCCTATGCGCCTGTTGCCAGGATTCTTCTCAGATTACAAAGATATTATGTGGAAGGGTGGTCTAAGAATCACATTTAGAAGAGCTGCCAATGATAATAATGCTTTGATGAGGTACAGTACATTAAACTCTACAGGGGAAGCTCTGCCTAATACCCTACCTGATGAGGGCAAGTGCCTTATTCAGACTATGGAGCTAAGAATGCCAGTAGTTGAATATGAAGCCAGCTATGCTCTTAAATACAAAGCAGATATCCAAAAAAATCCACAGGTGCCTTTACAATTTTATACATATCAATGTGTGCAGAAGCCTGCCACTGGTAGCTATTATGAGTTTGATGCTACAAATTCATTCTCCAGTATACAATATGACATGCCAGATTTTGTGGTGGTACTGTTTCAAACTGGAAGACACAATAATCAGGAAAAAAATTCAAGTAAATTTGATAGCTGCAACATCAAGAACATATATCTTAAAAATGGCAGAAATGAGGTGTTCTCCAGAGAAAATTATAATTTAAACATGTCCAAGGATGATTTTCTTAAATTATATGAAGCATTTACAGCATACAAAAGGGTCACTACTGGCAATACAGACATGTATTACTCACCAGATGAATTCAAAGCACAGAGACCCATGTTTGTCATCAACACTTCAAAAAGGAAACAAGTTGTGGTTAATGACAGGACAAACATTAAAATTATCTGTGAATTCCATGATACACTCACTGATGACACCATATGTAGTGTTATTCTTATAGGTGAAAAATCATATGTTTATGATGTAAGAAATGAGAGAGTCACAGAGCAATTCTAGAAGGCCTCTGCATATTGCATGGTCTTAGTACTAGATATGCAAGTTGAGGCTGGTGTCCAATTAAAATATTGAGCATATTCCAGGTAACAAGTATTTAAGCATATATTACATTATACTACTGTGTAACCAAAAGCTCTTATGAGCATTTTTGGCTTAGTTTTAAGTGTAGCCATAACAATATCAAGAATACTATATCTTTAGCAGGCTTACAGACAACAGACTGAGAGATTCAGCCTTTGCACACATGGCCAAATCTGTCTGTTGAGGCTTCTTCATTTGTACACTAGGGCTCGAGATTCTTTAGATTTAACTGTGTCCACACTTGGCCGATTGATTCATATAGACATCTTGACATTGTTTTAAGTATAGCCAAATCGGGCTGTTTAATCATATGAGCTCTTCATTTGTACACTGTGTGATTCTTCATTTGTACACTAGGGCTCAAGATTCTTTAGATTCAACTGTGTGCACACTTGGCCGATTGATTCATATAGACATCTTGACATTGTTTTAAGTATAGCCAAACCGGGCTGTTTAATCATATGAGCTCTTCATTTGTATGATTTTTGTCCTCATCCTATCACAAAACACACTACTTTCATGTGACACAATTTATGTGTGGAACGAGGATTTCTAAATAGGATAAGCTTCTCATTAGCAATTGAATAATTCTGTAGCTTTTTCCATATATAACTGTTTTATTAAAATTTATTCACTTTGGTATTGTAGTGATTGTTGTGATTCCTTCTTATTAGTAGAACGAATATAAAGTTGATATTTCGTATACCATATTGATATTTGAAGATGATAGGTAGTATAGGGTCTTTCATTAAGAGTGATACTTTTTAAAATTTGAAAAAAAAATAAACCACTCAACGTATCAAAGTAAATTGTGCTTTATTTTGAAGCTTAGACATTGCAGTTATGTTCTGAACAAAATACCGTTCAAATGTCCACCACGGCTTTGAACACACCGACGCACACGATGGCTCCACTGATCCTGATTTCAGTGGAAAAATCATCTTCTCAGACGAGGCGCATTGTTGTCTTAGTGGATTCGTCAATACACAAAATTGTTGTTATTGGATCGAGAAGAACCCACAAGTTGTCCATGAGGTGCCATTGCATTTAGAAAAACGCACTGTGTGGTGCGGTTTATGGCGTGGCGGCGTCATTGGACCTTATTTCTTTCGAGATGATGAGAAAAGAACCGTTACCGTCAATGGCCACTTCTACAGATCCATGTTACGCGAATTTCTGTGGCCAGAACTTGACACCATAGATATTGAAAACATGTGGTTCCAGCAGGACGGAGCTACGTGCCACACAGCTAATGCTACGCTCGATTTGCTGAGGGAGAAGTTTGGCGACCGGATCATCTCAAGACGTGGATGTGTGAATTGAACGCCACGGTCGTGTGATTTAACACCCATGGATTTTTTTCTTTGGGGCTACATCAAAGCCCAGGTGTATGCTGACAAGCCACGAACTTTGGAACATTGGAGGCGAACGTTCGTCAGGCTATCGCAGACATAACGCCACTAATGTTGGCCAGAGTGGTTAACAATTGGAGCTTCGTGTGCGTCAGTGTGTTCAAAGCCGTGGTGGACATTTGAACGATATTTTGTTCAGAACATAACTGCAATGTCTAAGCTTCAAAATAAAGCACAATTTACTTTGATACGTTGAGTGGTTTATTTTTTTTTTTTAATTTTAAAAAGTATCACTCTTAATGAAAGACCCTTTATATAAAAATTGTAATCAAAAGAAAAGTGACACTTCTGGAATTTCAATGCAGAGCTAATTAAAATTATATTATACTCTATAGCAGACATGTTTAAATTCAATCAAGCAGTGATCTACTTTTTATTGTCACAACAGGCAGTGAGCTACTATTAATCGTTAATCTTTGCAAAAGTTTGTACCTACTCAGCCATTATACATTATAGAAGTTGAATTCAAATAAGGTATATTCGTATAATTACAATAGATAACTGCGATCGACCAACAAACGCCCCGCGATCGACCGGTCAATCGATCGACGCGTTGGACATGCCTGCTCTATAGCATACTTAAACCCGAAGGTTTATGGCTGCAGCAACACAAACCTTCCATCTGTCCCAATCCAATCTTTCCCATCCTTACCGATTTATTTTAGGTCCATCTCAACGTTATCCCTCCATCCTCGTCTTAGCCTTCCTACTGGTCTTTAGTGTTGCCCACGAGACGAGACTTTGGCCTGTCTCGTCTCGTGGAAATGCTGTGAAATGGTGTCTCGTCTCGAAAATATTCGTTTGTCTCGGAACACATGATCAATCTCGTCTCGTCTCGAATTTTTAAAAGCCTGTCCCGTCTCGTCCCATTAGGTTTCCCAACAAGAATCCTGTAAACTATTCTTTCCTCTGCCATTCGTGTCACATGGCCTGCCCATCTAACTAAGTCTTCTTGATTAAATTATTCTAATATTAATTAAAAAGTCGAAATAATTTATTGTGTTGCTGGTGGAAGTAACGCTAAGATGATGATTAGATTTGTTTATTTGGAGATTATTTTAACCGTAGCCAGGCCGGAATATATATATACGTATGTGGAGGCCCGGAGCTGCACCCCTCAATTGACCCTCAATTCTGATTTAATCTTGATCATACCCTGCATAATTTTGAGCCTCCTAAGCCTACTAGCTGCTTTTAAACATGGAAGTAATAATTTGATCACAGTTTTTGTTTCAACAATGACAAAAGTGGCTTTTTATGGGTTGATAATATGTGAACATTTCCAGCATTGACAATATTCACAAGTAAAATGTATATGTTATGAACACCAGGTTACACTTAAATATTTAATCATTCATATATCCCCGAGTATATGTACTTATTGAATTTGATTGGGTGGGCAATCGGGTGGGCACAGGCATTTTTGGGTGGGCGCTTGCCCACCCGTGCCCACCCCTGTCGCCGTCCCTGCTTTGGAGAAATCGTCCATGATAAGGACTGTCAACATGATTTGTTTTCGTGTGGCTAGTCATCCTGCTATGTGTATGTGTATTTCATCATTTTAGTTTAGTTCTTCATCTGAGGAAGACCCTGATACAGGGTTCAAACGTTACATGTTAAGTGTTTTTATATCTTAAAAAATTGCCTTGGTCAGCAACTTAATGTTTTTGGTTAGCATACTGTGTTGCCACGCCAGGAGCCTCTGGTGTGAATTCCGGTCTTTACGTTTCTGTTATGCGAATGTATGCCTTCATCAATTTCATTCTATCACTCACCCTTACTCTCACCATTAGCCAAAAGTGGCAGAAAAGCGACGCTAAATAACAAAAATCAAAAGAAAGACAAAGATTCAAAATTAGAAATACAGTTGAAGAGAGAATTGATGACTCAGCAGGGAATATCAAGGAACAATAGAAAGCAAAAATTGCTGTTTTCTTTTGTTGTTGTTGTTGTTGTTGTTGTTGATGTTTCTTTGTCTTTTCATCCTTAATATATGGGAGTATAGACGTTGGTGGGGTATAGCTCAGTTAGCTGTATTCCTTCATGAATACAATTCTCATCGTGACAGAACTGTTCGACATCATTCCTCTCCGTGACACAACCACAAGAAAAAATATTTTCAATGAAGTGGCCATTTTGCAAAGATAATTCCAGTCATTTCCAAACTACTCTCGAATACCAAAAGTCAATCTGTGAACCTGATTTAAGCCAATACTGGTCCCAATTAAAAATACTATTTGATGAATCTGAAAACAAGTATCAAAACTTCAGAGTGCCAAGGGCAATTTTCTTGTTCCGTGTACCCCTTTTCTTTTCATGCTTGTTACTCTGCCCCCTGTCAGCACAACAGCGTTTTTCTCTTATTGAAATATTGTATTAATATGTTAATCAATTAGTAGGGACACTGAATTTTCGCGATGCGCGAAATCGCAAAATGTGAAAAAAAGATGCAATTTTGAACATTCTGCACGTAACTAGACCCCTAATGATGAAATATGCACGAGTTTTATTCGCGAAGTAATGCGAAATGTGTGCTTTTCCACTAAATGAACGCTTTTTCGCGAAAGAATCGTGAAATACCATCAAATTAAGTAGAAAATATGCAAAAACCGGCAATCGAGGTTGTGCAGCGGAAACTGTCGATTTGTAACGAAACGTTTGCCTAAAGTTTCCTACCACTTGCAGCTGAAGAACGTTTTATCTTCAATCACATCAGGAAGACGCTGCAAATTGGGATTTCCCATGCACATAATCTCAGTTCGAAAACTTCGCTCCCTGTCAAGCTGCATTCCTTTCTTTCCCCGAATGTCTACTCAACTTCCAGTTTCATTGAATTTGCTAGCTGTAGCAGCGATAAGATTCGTCTGTTCCCGCACATGAAAGGAAACAATGGTGTCATTTGTGTTCAGTCATGAATGAATTTTGTTTATCATCATGTGATTTTCAACATGTGTTTGTGTATGTGCAGTAGTGATTATTTTATTTGTTGGACAGTAAGGATATCCTTTAAATACATACAATGAATAAATCACTTGAGATATGCAATTTAGAAATGAAGCGATTTTGTGTTGATGTTTTATTTTTGGTTGTACAGCTAAGTACTTGTGTATGTGTACAGTATATATAGAAATGAAGTAGTTTATCAATTTATAGCTCTTTTGTATGTTGTTTCCTCTCATGATGAAAAAGTGTGCGGCATTTTTTTTCCACCGCTGGTATATACCGCTGATCTAACATTTTATTTACCGCTCGCCTCTGTTCTTATTTACCATAAATTTGTCTCCCTATCAATTAGGTAATTACGTGTATAAATAATATGTATGTGTGGTTAGTGTAACTCTATATATTATACATTTTTAGGTTCATATATTCCATGTATAGAAACCATGTAGCACTCCGTTCTTTCTTCGTGTCTCGAACGTTCATGCAAAGGCGGGCGTTTTTAGCAGTTAAAAAAATCAAAACTGAAGGAAGGGCCGTTGGCAACAGACGCCAACCAAAAGTATATAAACTCCCAGATGAGAGTGGGGAAGGTCGGCTGTTGGAACTGAGACTTGGAAGGGAGAGGCTGTCTTGCTTCGGTCAGCTCGGATCGGAGGATAGATCTCCCGGAACGGATGCTGTAATAAATGGGATTGCCGGGCAGGCTAATGCCTTGGTGTCCGATTTACAGGTAAAAAGGTAGTGTTCTGGATGCTATTTGGAAGCAATTACGGTGCGCCGGGCAGCCTAGTGCCTTGTCACCGTGGAGTGTTGTAAAATGTACACGTCAGGTGACCTCGCGCCTGTTAAGACGTTTCTTGGGGTAACGCGAGTCTACCTTGTGACAACCGTACTCCCGATGTACTTGATAAAATGTAAAGCATCCAGGTACAAACAATAGAGGTTTCCAACATCAGAGTTTTGACCCGATAATTAGAGAAACGAACGTTCGAATACGGCTTGTATATATTTACATTTACGTTAATTGAACTTTAGAAAATACCAAAAAAAAATATGGTTTCAATTTCACAGTTGCTGTAATTTATCCCCTATAGCTAACAATAAATTTTCGCAAAGGTCATTCGTTGTCTCTTGTTATTTTGTAGTTAATTATATAATTATGTTGACTTGTTGCAACCCACGTGCATTGTCGTAAAAAGAAAGATACCCCTAGACAAATTCGAGCCGAGTACTGAGTGCACCGAACCTTGTGTGCGGAGGTAAAGGTGGGTGGGTCCGGCAAGTAACATGCTGCGTGTGCAAATCCCAACTTCTCAAATGGAATTTATTGATTTACAATGCGACTCAGTATTGAAAGAGAAACATTACAAGGTGGGTGTTCCTAGATTTTTCTCATCTCCAGAGCAATATTCTCGAATAAGCAATTTTACTGCTAAATTTTATTAATATTTGGCAGCACTTTGTGAACAGCTGTTCTCTGTTATGAAGAGTAATAAAACAGCCAAACTATAAAAATTGACTGACAGCCGGCCTCTGTGGCGGAATGGTTAACACAACTTGCTACGATATCAAGGGTCCCGGGTTTGGATCCCGGCCTGGTCATGGCTGGTCTTTGTGAGTGTCTCTCCATTAATTTCATCATAACATCACTCATCTTCATCATTGCCATTAGCCAAAATGGCAGAAAGGCGGCGATGGAAAAATAACAAATATCAAATTAAAGAATGACTGACAAACATTAATTTTTTCCTGCTCACAAAAGCATAATGCGGACATTGAGAAGATAGTTTCTAATAAAGAAAGGTGTCAAATCTCTGGGAAACGAAACTAGAATTGTCTATATACGGTTTCTTGCCAAAATATTTCCACAATTTTAACCTATTTATACTTAAAACAAAGAAGTAAAATAGTATCGCTGTCTATGAGAAGTATTTGTATTATTTCATTTCAGTAACACATATGAGGATTTTAAAATATTTTTCATTTCAGTTATACACACACGCAATCGTGTAAGCATTCAGTTCTAAGTAGGATGTTATGGACATGGGGGTGAGGAGAATTCTTGCATCTCGTTCCGGTTTCTAATTTTTGGCACTGGGGGGGGGGGGGTACTCTCTACATAATTTATGATACTGCAAGTCTAACTACTGGAATCCGCCTTCCCTTCAGGGGCGATTTTTGTTTTGTTTCGGACTTCAAGGAGTTGGGGTGACACGCACCATCACGGTCTTCTAGGGTCTAGGTTAATTTCTCTGTTACCCAGGATCGAACTTCTCAGATAGCTGTTAAGGTAACTATCTTACAGACCCTAACCTGGTCATTGGTGTAGGATTTTAATACCTTTCCTTAGTTTTTAGCAATGAAAAGGTATGGAACTTTCTTCCAACAATAGTCGAGTTTATTAACATTAATGCACAATATACATTAATCCTGTATTTAGGTTAACTGATGCAGATTTTTTATGACAAATCCGAAACGGGTAACCCTTCCAGGATTAATCACGATTGCTTTTCGGTATCGCAAGCAACTAGAGCTGAAGCAGCAGGTTTGAGAAACTAACCCAAGTAAATTGCAGCCCCCGAAGAGCGTGCAGTTCTCCCTACAAGGTAAACTTGTGATACCGGCAATCGGGTAAGGAAGCCCAAATATACAGAAAATTGGCTTCCTTTTATACTACACGGTTATGGGTCGGGTACCCTATTCTACACCCTCGAATTTTGAATATTTTTTTCTTTCATTATGAAGGTTATGTGATCCTATTTGTGAATAAAAAACATTGGAGCGCGGAAAGAAGTATTTACGACTCTACAGCCGTTTAAAGTGGCGATTTTGTCATTTGCAATTGTTGAGTCAAAATTTCCCACCGGTTCCCGGCTCCGCCCCTGGGGTAATTGACTTACCGCCCCCTACCGCTACCGCGGCCCCGCCTGTATCTATAGAGTCCCTTTTAAAGGCATGTTAGAAATTGGCCGAAGTCACCTGCCCCCAACACTATTTCTCACTGTTTTCCGCATCGACACATGAAGATACAAAAAATGAAGGCTAAAATTAAACCAAAGAAGGTAACTTACCTCTTTTTACCAAGGCCAGGTATTGAATTGTGAGTCGAAGTTCAATTTGTAAGTCCAAAAATGAATTAACTCCTTCGTTGAAAGTCCTTGTTGTCCTTTTCCACAGAATACCAACCCCCACTCCCTTCCCATCATAAAAATTAGAAGTCGCAAATTATCCCATCCCACAAGTCATTTAGAAAACACAACCCTCCCCTTTACGGGATGCAGTTGCCAAAAAAATATTATTATTTCCAATTTCTGAAGTCGCATAAATGAAATCGAATGTCTGAAATGTCCAATCTGCCAATATATCACACAGAGAACATATCGCAATCGCAAATGTTCCTATTGCACAAGTCAATCATAAGAAGAAAAAGAAAAAAATCAGACGTGCGCCTGTGACATAAATCAATGATCCGAAATCTACAGACTTGCGCCTGTGACATGAATGCATCATTCGCCATCATAAAGTTGTGAAATACCTTTTTGACGTTACGCAAGGAATTTTAATTTCATAAAAAATGTAAGTTTCGTAGCACGTAGATCTAAAAAATTACTTTCCGCGCTATTTAGAAACATCGTTTATTATGAAGAACTAATTTTTGTAACGAGAATATTTGAAATGTGCGAAAAATCGAGGGTGTAGAAAAGGGTACGCGAGCCGAAATTTTAATTAGTTCTCGAACATTCTCAATCTTGTGCGAGTCATAGATAACGCATGTACACGCAGATGTTGCACTTTCTATTTACAAATGGTAACGAAGAAATTCGACTTGGGCGACACAGGGGTTCGAGATATGCTGCCCGGGGAGTTTTGACATTATCGTTATGCGGTCCTAATTACGAATTGACTTTGACATGGCTTCTCTAAGGATTCATCGCCAATATTAACAGACGAAAGGGCTTGAAAAACCAGGAGTAAAATATTTATCCCAACCAGGGGACACAGAGATCTATCTGTAACTACTGCTCTGTCCTGGAGACAAAAGCTTCAACTAAGAATAAACCTTCAATGAGCCTAGCGGGCAAAAGCTAAAGAAAGGTCACCCCCCTTCCCCACCGCCCCACGAGAAAAGGTCGTTAATCCGCCACTGCACTAAAGGAAAGGAGACGCAGTTGAATCTCTCAACCCATGAAAGTCATTTTCTCCTCCAGAGCTCAGATGAGCGTGGGGTGGAATCTTGTTTACTCTCTGCAGCTCAGCTTCGGATTCGGGTAGGGTGGGTCAGAATCGGATCGGCTCACTCACCAAAAAAAAAAAATATCCCGAGCGAAAGAGAAATGACAAACGAACCGAGAGGCGACGGGAGAACTAGCCAAAAATTCGCAAAAGTCAAAGGTTGCTGTTGGAAGATTTATTACAAGGGAGAGACAATTACCCTTCGTGCAAAACATCCCTGCAAAGTTGCACTGAACCATTTCTTGCAGTGAATTCCGATCTTCGTATTGTAGTTACTGTTGACGTAAGTAGACGAGGACCTTGATATTTACACGGATCAATATTACCGAACAAGTAAAAATAGGGCAAAATGCGTTACCAACTTGTATAAGCTCTCAACTTCTCCGATTCGTCAACAGAGTGCGGGTGGAAGTTCTTGGTTTTAGCGAGTTAACTTGGAACTTCCTGGCGACTAGACAGCGACTGCTATTCAAAGATCAAAGGTTCCCTGAACTGTTCAACAGTCATAATTAAAACCCGGACGTTTTTGTAACTTTCGAAACGTGCAGGAGAATGTGGTAAAAAAAATATAAACAGACTCAAATAGGTAACTGTTAAATAACGGTTTGTTGTAAGCCCACTAAGGTCGTATTTCCTTCTATAGGTCGGGCGGGTTGTGCTTGCCAAACACTCTATAAATACGATTAAGTAGCACTTAATATATTTTATATTTAACGAACATACAGTTTAATAATTGTTAATGTCCAAGTTCACCTTATTCTTTAAGAGATATGCTTTAATTTCCTTCAGTAAAACGCACGGCCATGAAAATAGGTGGCTGGGCAGAATTTCGCTGGTGCTTCATATGGAAAAAGCAAAGCGACAGTGGGACAAAAGTCACTGGTTCCCGCGCACTGCATTGTCTAGTTGCAGCCTCTATCTGGGGCACTTTTGTGTCATCCCTGACCTTTCAAGCAAATACTGTCAATTTGTATCACATGTATTACAAAGACCAACCCTACAACGAGATCTTTCATTCTCTTAAACCTCCGTACACGAGGTTGTGCTCCGACGTGGCAACAGCGCAAACTTCTGCCACCCGCCTAAATTCCATGGCCGTGCGTTAAGTTCCATACAGACAGTAGCGAAGATAGAAAAATGTTTATAAGGAGAGTCGAGGGGACAGGGTGTGAATAAATTCTCAGAAATTTGAACATTAATACAGTATATGAGATTAATGATGCCTACGTATGGCAGTCAAAATCTATTTTCTACAATAGTTGAGACACGAGGAGCAGAGGCTTCTCTGGAGAGCCGTAACCACTGCATACAAACTAGATCTGACGTCACTACGAGACTGCACGTCAGACATGACTGCTGAAAGGATTACTGTATTACATAATCAAGTTTTGGATGAGAGATTTCGTGGCGCATTCCCCTTGAGCGACTGGATGAAAGATGGTTGCGCCACGCGTGGACGCTTAAGATTCGAGTCTCAGATGCAGAGGAAGATTTCCCCAACCGATTCCTCACTCGCGCAAGCAGAAGACGAGTGATGCGACAGAATGCCAACCAAAGGGAGGCAGTAACATGATACCTTCTCGCATGGTTGATTTTTCCAGCGAAACAATGCAAGCTGAGGACATGCTAACATTCCAGGAAATTCTGCAATCTTACATAAATAAATTGTACTTAGAAACGTTAACAGAATAAAATTTAAAGCAACAGTTATTTTTTTATAAAAACTGCTTTCGATGATAGGTCTGCACATTTACATACATACGGTGGTATTAAAAACTTAACAGTAGAAATCTAACACCGTGAATAAAATATAAATCAAGCATATTGTTTTCTTTTTAAAAAAGTTTTTTCTATCTTCATGCTACAATTGATTGATTTGGTTTATTTTACTGCCTCTTTTGGCTAATCGCGAAGATGAGGATGAATGATGATGTAATGAGATTGATGAAGGGACACTCACAAAGAACACCCAACCCGGGGCCCCTGGAGTCGTGTCGTAGTCAATTTCTTTGAACAATTTTGAATTGTACTAAATGAAGAACAAAAATGTCAAAATGCTAAAACATAGACAAAAAAATACAAGAACATACACAACAAACAAAATATCAAAATAATAAAATAAATGCATGTACCAAAATTTTGAAAACACTAATACAGACTTATACCAAAATTATAAGGATATACCAAAATTTGAAAATACTGAAATAGGGATGTGCCAAAATTTGAAAATGCGAACATTTCAAAATACTAAAATATGTACTAACCAAAATATCGAAATGCCAAAATAAGAATGAATATTCTAGGATCCGTGTATATGGAACTGACGGGCAACACGAAATGCTGCCCCTGTTTCTAGACCAAGAACTTTCTTCCAAACGCTCTTAGAGAAAACAGACAAGAGAAACCCTAACCCAATTACTTCACAGAGCCCGACGCTTGATGATATCTTTTCGGGCAGCAGATATACGAAAAGAGTGCGTTTTTCACAATCTCCGTTGTTTCTTTTTTTTATTTATATATATACTTGTACATAAACTTCTGAAGCATTTACGTTTTATAGCGGCCCGCAGTCCCCCCGACGAGCCCGCTTGGCGCCGCCTCAACGCTTGCGGACATGGGAAGGACTCCCAACGCCAAGATAATGCAACATGATGCAGTGCTGCTCTCTGTCGGCAATAAAAGGAAACACGAATTCCTCGCCTAATCTGAGATCAAGACGACTGAGAAGAACGAGTAAATGAAGGGTGTTTTTTTCCGTAGAAATAGGGAAAGAAAAGGGGGTTATCTCAATAGAGAGCCTCGTATGAATGTAAACGGCCATGTTTTCGTGAGAAAACCATAACCGACTGAAAGGATTGACGCCAAAAATTATATTTACCGATTTTCTTATCTCGATTCGAGGTCAGAGTCATGCTTTCAGATCCTGGTAAAGTACTAAGTGTACTATTTCGTCTAGTGTTATTCATAAATATGGCTACAATATAAATATTTACTTCTGTATTTCAAATCCTTACTGCCGATCTCCATGGAGGAATGGTCAGCACTCCATATGAAGTCAGAAGACGTCTGTCAAGCTCTATACTCTATCCCGGGAAACTTTAGAGCAAGGCCGCGCATAACGGTAGTGAAGGGAAGACAACGAGTGGGCGGAGCGAAGCAGTACACGCTGCTGCGAAGGCTGGTAACCCCTCAACACAATCCCGTTTCCTCTCATGTGTTCATTGGTGGCCTTCTCGCGTCACTACTTGTGCAGAGACTTGCTTTCGTTCGCTAGCTCCAGAGATAACTGGGACATAATATAATAGCACCATTTAATATTCCAATATATCACTGGCATAGTAAACTGTTCCACCCCCAGTTCTTGCATCAAATCGCCGCTACTGGAAAAGATCCAATGCCAGAATTATCTACGTTTTCTTTATAGATTTGTAGTATACCTTCAAAAACTTTTGAATCCGATTCAGTTTTCTTGAATTTCAAAATGCTACTATAGGTTGACACCCCAGTAGCACTTTCAGAAAACTCAACGGAAACCATGTAATTTCATTCTGCAGGTAAGGTATTGATATGTATATCAGAAAAAAGAGTTTTGTACCCGAAGACAAACTTTAAACTGGATTAGGCGAAGCGTGAATTTCAGTTTCGCCTAAAATGTCGGACATCCGTCAAATTTGACGATCTTTTGCTGATAAGCCAGTAGGCGAAATCGCAAGTCGCAGGTTGTACAGTAGCAGGGCTCATTTGATGGTGCATTGGCAGTAAGAACACCGAAACCAATTCACCCAATATGGGTCATTGGACAAGCGAATATCAGAAATCCATCTTCAAATTTCCAGAACACTCAAACTTGTCTCTAAGTACTTTGGTATATGCATGTCCGTGATCGCTTCAAAAGTTGTTTTGAGTTGTTTTACTTCTCCCGTTTATTTCCCCGAAGGAAAAGCAAGCCACTTTAGTGTCGACTGCGTTCAGGGCATCAAATATAAGGGAATGAGGAAAAAGCAGATCATCCGAGACAAACAACTTCTTCTGAACCGCTGATATCACTGCAAAGTAAACAACACTGAAGAGGAATATATACAGTCAAAAACGTAATATTTCTCCGTCCTAAGGCACATCTCTGACATGATTTTTTATTTTTTTATTTTTTCGACATGAAGCAAGAAATCAGTGGCGTGGCGCTCTTCTTGTGACACTTTGTGGTAAAATGTGACAGGGCTCTAGGGATGTACAGGGTGTACACAAAGTGTCCGACACATTTTAATTATTAATAAATCAGAAACTAATGAAGATAGAAATTAACTGGTTACAATGATATATAGATAAATGCAGAAAGTTTCTTATGTCCTGTATCAGTACACTTCAATGTGTTCCTTTTGTCGCACGGATAATGTCAAGACGATAATCGACTTTTTCACACGTTCGGGTCAGTATGTCGACATCCAAAGTATATATCGCGTTGTTTATTCTGACTTTATTTTCATCACTTTTGTAAGGTTCGTCAACGTCATTCGTCGTGTTTTGAACGAACGCTTGCCGGGGAGATGAATTTGATGTGATGATCCGATTCCTTGGCCCACGAGATCACCCGACAAAACTCCATTGACATTTTTTTTCTTTGGGGATAAGTGGCAGAAATATTTATGAGACGTGAGTGATGAACTGAAAGCCAGAATAAACAACGCGATAGCGACTGTGGATGTCGACATATTGACCCGAACGTGCGAAAAAAATCGTCTTCACATTCTCCGTGCGACAAAAGGAGCACCCATAGAAGTATACTGATAAAGGACATACAACTTTTTCAGTTTATCTATCTATCTATTGTGAATTGTCGCCAGTTAATTTGTATCTTCATTAGTTTCTGATTTATTAATAATTAAAATGTGTCAGACACTTTGTGTACACCCTGTTGACACGCACTCACCGTCCTGTGTAAAGTTGTAATAAGTTTGTTTCTCTTAACAATCGGACTTCTCAGAGGTTTGGCAACGAGGAGAAACACCGACTCACTTTACATCGCTATTATGCGTGCGAGAAAATCTTTACCAGTTCTGTTGGTATCATAAATATACATTTAATGGCTAACCACAGCTACTCAGTTTTCAAATAGCAAGCTTGAAACATAGATCATATTTAATAATTCCACCTTTCAAGAAAATCAACTCACTTGTACGCAGAATAAGCAATATCTTCAACTCCAATAATTTAGAACACTGCAGAAATACTTCATTATATTTAGTAACATTTCTCCATGTCCACAACAACGAGCATTCTTAAACATAATAAAATTTCATTATTAACCAACTTACAGAATTGCCACATTCATCTTAATGTCTATATCCATATTTAATATGTAACTTACAAAATTGATACATCATTTTTTATTATTTACTTTTATTTGGGATAACGCTTACCAGTTTCGTTACATCATTATACTTCTTTTTACAATAAACTTTCTTCTTCCTAATTTTGGCTCACACCGCGTTTGCGATTTCTAGCCAAAGTTGCTGAATTCAGGTACTATTGTGGCGGTGGCTCAGTAGGAAATATTTGTCGCACCCGTCGCAATGCGTTTACTGTGCATAACATAATGTTACCTACGTTTTCGTATTTTCCATGTACTAAATTACGTAGTGTACAATGGTTGGTTGGACATTATATATTGTTTGTCTGCACATATAAAGGTATAGATTTTCATGATCAATTTTTAATATATGTTAAACAGGAATATGATAAAGTGTCTCAAGATAAAAGAAAAATATTATTCGCACATTTTTTAAAGGTGCTGATGGAATGTTAAAGTACAAAGAACTATTGTTATCCAAAAACTGTAAAATTACTGTATGAAAGAAAAATTGTAAATAAAAAATAATAAAATAAAAAAATCGGTAAGGCGTATTAACACCATGCTAAAGGTCCCGGGTTCGATCCCCGATCGATTCGAATCCGGGAACTTTTCTAACGTTCGAAGCGGCCCCGGCGCCCACCCAGCGTCCAATGACATGGGTACCTGGGAGAAACCCTGGGGTGTAAAGACGGTCAGTGGCGTGATGCTGATCACATCACCCCCATTCATGACCGGATCAAGAAAGTGTGTTAAGCACTTTTTTTGTTATTATATATCTTCCAAACTGTTGTTGAATATCATTCACTTATTTTTTTTACAATAAACCAATATCTTCATTATCACATTTTTCTGTCCCCATAACTGAACCTTCTAGCTTATGACATTTCTTAAAGAGTCCCATATAAAGGTTGACCACAATTTCAACAGAAATGCGTCATACTGGTGAAATGTCATTGATCACTGACAAGGCCGTTACACTGTATAATCACTCTATGTACAGAATATATACAGAATCATCATCACCACCATCTGCTATACTGCTCAAGTAGGTTCCTTTCCCTGAGACTGTCCCATTCTCAAACTGTCATGTTCAAAGTTAATATTATTTATGTTATTGATGTTGTTTCTAACTTATGCATGTTTATTTTATATATATTGTTATAATCATCTTATCACGCTGTATAAAATACAAGAAATGAAATTGATATAACCATAGCAACGAGAAATAATAAGTACTAAAAATGGTGATGGAAGTAGTGAGATTTTCTGCGCCTGTATTGTATTTATTTTAAATATAACGGTTATCGTTAATTACGCAATTTTATTTGCATTGATAATCGTTCTGCAAGTTTAAGCGCAGCGACGGTTATCAAGAGTGGCGACCCAGCCAGGATTGTTAAAAAAGTGTGCAATCTTCTGATAGTGGTAAGAATGTCTGTTGTAATGGAACAGAATTTTTGTCATATGTTGAAGTAAGACTTACGTCACAATCTTCAGTGTGTATAACGTAACTTCTTAAGTGAATCGTCATATGTGTGAAGATCACAATGGCTGATAAGTTAAAACAAAGTAAATCTAAATCGTCGCGTAAAGAAACAAACATTCAGGCTAATACAATGACTACTTACTTTGATGCTGGTAATCCCGTAGTCGCTTCCAGTAATGCGAATACTACAGAACATGATGTTTGTTCTACAAAACCCGACAAATTATCTTGTTGTAATGATCCTGACAATGATTTGCGGTATGTTCAGTGTATACAGTGCTCGTCATGGCATCATATATCTTGTCTCAAACTTACAGTCACTCACTGGACGATTTATTCGACTACACTAGAAAATTATTATTGTAAAGGTTGCAAACCAGATTATGATCCTTTTAGTTTGCCAGCTTATCTAGAAACTCTTAACCCGAATTTTGGTGATTTGTTAAGTACTGTTAAGAGTATTCAATTGCTTATGGTCGCTTCTAATGAAGACCTCAAGACGAAACTAGAACAGTCTAATGCTGAAATGAAATATCAGTTAGAAAATTCTATGAAATCACAGTTAGAACAGTCTAATGCTGAAATGAAATTGCAGTTAGAACAGTCTAATGAAGAACTAAAAACCCGAATGGATCTTGCTAACCAAGATATGAAATTACAGTTACAGCAATCTAATCAAGAATTTGCAGAGTTTAATGAGAATATTAAGTCTCAGTTTGAACAATTGGAATTGGATATTTATAGTAACCTAACTTCCAAATTTGAATTGGTTCATAAAGAAATTAATACTGTTAATCAAAGATTAGACAACTTGACTTCCGATGTTAAAACACAACTTGATTCAATATCTTCCGAATGTGTCAAGAAAAATGAACATTTGGGAAGTGTTTTAAATAGCAATATTTCTCAAATCCGAACAGAACAAGATGTTCAAGGGCAACAAATTTTAATAAATAAAGATTTGATTAGTGAACACGATAAATCTATTACAGTATGTTCTTCCAAAATAACTGATATTAATAATAGATTATCATCGTTGGAAGTTGCTGGTAGGGAAAATGTACATTTTGGTACGTATATTACTCATTGTAATAACAGGTTGCAACATATAGAATCTCGTGTTGATGTTTTACAAACTAATTATGCAAATTCTCAACGCAACACAAAGGGAAATCTGAAATCTACCCTTGCACAAAATAGTTCTCAAACTAAGACATCACGTGAAAGGGCTAGAAATGCAGTTGACTCGGGGGTGACTAATTCATCTACTTATTCATCTGATGAATCTTCAACAACCCATGTGAAAACAACGTTCAATGAACCGCATGTTCGAAATCGTGTTCGCTGGAAGCGAAACAAAAGATTTATTCCAACCTGCAATGAGGAACATTATCGAAATAATATGTCACCTAATAGTGTACAGTTTAAGGATACAAGTAATTATGCGATTAACAATATGCAGACAACTTCTAGATTGAATTCTACCGTTACAAATATTGATAAACATTCCAATGTTCAACAATGTTGTTCTGCTGATGGTGAAAATAGTTACATAAATCAAATGTTTACATACTCTGAAGAACCTAACCTTCCTGTCGTTCATCGTAGTAATGTATCTGGCGAAAGGTGTGGGTTTTGTCATGTTTCATCCTTGCAGAATGAAGCTTGCAGACCATGGTTTCAAGGTGAAAGGCGTAATGCAAATTTAATGACTGGCACAAGTTGTCCAAATGCTGAAATTGGTGTTAATGAGTCAAATACAAATAACAATTACTGTGATAATCCACAAAGTCAGTTTGATCGTTGTATTTCTCCAACGTCTTTACCTGTAATTACTGTTGGGGATAGAGGAAACAGATATGTAAAGATAAATGAACTGTCTCATTTACCCAAATTTTCTGGAAAAATAGAAGACCAATCGGCTCGAGAATGTCTAGAACATCTTAATTCTATGCTTGATCTTATGGGCATTCCAATTAACAAAAGGCTACAGAGTATTCAGCAGTGTTTCACCAACAGAGCTGCGTACTGGTATAGAACTCACAAACGTATGTTTTCTTCATATGATCATTTTCAAAGGGAATTCATGAAACAATTTGCAAGTCCGGAAATAATACAGTCTCAGTTATCAGTATTAAGGAACAGGAAGTATGATCCTACAGTACATGGTGATTTAGAAAGCTTTGCGTTGAAAACATATTCAAATTATTGCAATTTAGTTGAGAACCCAAACGAATTGGATGTTATTCAATTAGTTATTAGCCAGTTACCAAATAATATAGCTAATAACATAACTTGTCATGAGATACGTTCTATGGACCAGTTAACAACTATGTTAAGGAAATTAGATGTTGTCCGAACTAGTAGAAGAGGACTTATTTTCCTACCGGAAGAAACCGATAATAGTAGTAAGGTTAAACCCAACAAGAATCCTGACAGTATGAAATCAAAATTTAGTGTCAAGCAAATTAATGTTAAACACACCAAAAACACTTGCTCGTCTTCTACTCAGACTTCGTCGATAGATGCTCAAGTACCCTTTACTAATGAATTGCGCAACGCTAATTCAAGATATGGACTGTTTAGAGGTAGCAATGGTAGTTTTAGAGGACGTAGAAATAATCGAGGCTATTCAGGATTTACATATAATAACAGAAATAATTTCAGATTCCAAAGAAATAATGCATACTCTGGTATTTCCGGTGACATTACAAATAGGAATTATAATCAGGATGCTATAACTTCTCAGTTACCTAACAGTAGTCAGAATGGAAGGATTTTCTACAATAGGCAAGCGCAGTATACAAGTGAGCCTGCTCTCGCTCCTACTTACAGTCAACCTGTTAATGTGACTTCATTACAACCACAAGATGCATCTACAACTTCTGGAACATCAAATTCTCCTTCTGGAAATGTATCAAGGACCTTTACACGACAATCTGGTATTGGAACATCTTACCAATCAACAACAAATTTAAATTAAAGGAGCGGATGGAAGTGCCTCGTTCACTCTGCTTTCTTTCAGAGAGGCCAAATTTGAACAAACGAAATTCATTTCAAACACAGGAAATTATGAATGTACGTGATGATAAAGACTTAATATCGGAACCACTACAAGTGAATTTTTTATTGGAATGGTTTGAAGAAGAACCTGAGTGGACTGTTAGTGATTATGATATTCCGGTTCCATTAACTGAAGTTCCAGTTATTCATGGAATTATTTGTCAAATACCTGTAGTTTGTATTATAGATTCTGGAAGTCAGGCAAATGTTCTAAGTTTTGACGTTTGGTGTAAACTATCGTCTTTGATTGGCAACATTAAACTGGATAACGTGGAAGATGTAAAACTCACCGGTTTCGCTGGATCCAAGAAGTGTAAAGTTGTTGGCAGTAAAATTATTAATCTGCAGATAAAGAACGAATACTTTTCTATGGAATTTTTTGTTCTTAAAGAGTTGAATGCCGATGTCATTTTAGGAGTTCCATTTTTGAGGAAATATAAAGCTGTAATTGATTTTAAAGAAGGGAATGTAAGTTTGCTAAATGATAAAGGAAAGGAAATTTCCTCAGTTTTAACTCGGCAATGTTTTTCTACAGAAGATTTGAAGTATTGTACAAAGTCTAACTTTTGTTCCGAAGATACATTAAATGATAATGAAAGTTATTCATGTAGATTGTTACGTGATGCGTCAACTTTGAATGATGATGTAGAATATATGCCAGCTAAGAAGTCCATTTATGAGTCTGTTTTTGGAAATGATAATTTAGACAATTTGCAGAAAGCTGATTTATTCAAACTTCTGTCGTATTATCACGTACAATTTTCAGATAAACCTAGAAAAGCAATTGTTGAACCTTACAAGATTCAATTAGATACTGTAACACCTATTACAAGCACACCTTATCCCATACCAATATCAAGGAGACAACCTTTAGAAGAAGAGCTTTCAAAGTGGGAGAAATGGGGAATTATTTACCAGGATTCTTCACCATATCTTAACCCTCTACATATAGTGCCAAAGCAAGGAGGTCTTTGGAGACCTGTGATCGATTTTAGGAAACTTAATCAACATGTTATCTCTCCACAAGTGAGAGTAGAAGCAATCAACGAACTGTTACAGAGGTTCCTAGGATGTGTTTACTTTTCTTCAATTGATTTATCATGCGGTTATTTTCAAATACCGTTGACTGAAGATTCATATCCTTACACAGCTTTTTCTTATAGAGGCAGACAATATCTTTTCCGCTATCTTCCGTTTGGGATTCGTTCAGCAGTCTCAGTGTTCCAGGACAGGATGAATAAAATATTCTCCACCGATTGCAGAAATTTTGTTGTTTGTTATTTGGATGATATTCTAATTTTCAGCAAAGATTGGTCTCAACATATGCAACATTTAGAACTAGTTTTACAAAAGATAAAGGGTGTCAATATGTCTATTAAATTTTCCAAATGTAAGTTTGCTTACAAAGAAATCTGCTTCCTTGGACACATAGTGTCCGGTGATAAAATTATGGTTGATCCTGCAAAGAATTCAGCAATTATTAATTTTCCAATTCCAACAAACAAACGTTCCTTGAGAAGGTTCTTAGGATTGGCTAATTGGAGGCGAAAGTTTATTGAAGGATTTGCTGAATTGGCACAGCCTTTGTATGATCTGTTGAAGAAGGAATTAAAATGGCAATGGAATGATGTTTATGCTTCAGTTTTTGAAAACCTCCGCAAGTTACTGATATCTCCAAAGGCTTTGTATCAACCAGATTTCACGAAGCCTTTCAATGTCAACACAGACGGTTCGAAGAAAGGAATAGGAGCTGTTCTATGGCAAGACTCAACTGAAAATTCTGAAGAAGGACCACGTATAATTCAATACGTTAGCAGATCTCTTAAAGGCAATGAGTTATCATACAATACTCACGAGATTGAATGCTTAGCGATATTATTTGCTTTCGAAAAATTCTACATTTACATAGCTGGAACTAAGGTGAAATTGTTTACCGATCACCAATCTTTGTCTTGGCTAGAATCTACTAAAACTTTGAATCCACGATTAAATCGTTGGAGTTTGAAATTACAAATGTTTGATTATAATGTATATCACGTGCCGGGAAAATCTAATGAAGCTGCAGATGCTTTAAGCAGATATCCTGATTTAAGTACAGGTTTTCCAACTCTATCGGAACTATATGTAAATAACATAAGTCTTGATTTTCTTGACGAAGATAGTGTAACATTTTGGCAAGAAAGTCAAAATTCGGATTCTTATTGCAGTGCCATTGTACAAAAGTTACAAAATGGGAATTTGTCGAAGAATATAAAAAGGCAATATTCGATTCAAGATAATATATTATTCCTGAAACATTTGAAACAAGACAAGTGGAAACTTGTAGTACCTATTGTTGTTGTACCCAAAATTCTTCATAAATTACATGACTTACAAGGTCATTTTGGATACTATAAACTATTTAATAAGTGCAGAAGTTTATATTATTGGCCTAAAATGAAAGTTAGTATCAAGCAGTATTTGAACGACTGTCTAACATGCGCAAAAACTAAACAAGCTCACACAAAAATTAGTAAGGATGAATTGCATGTATATTCTACTACTCCACATGATAAGTTATCAATAGATCTTGTTGGACCGTTACCCAAATCACAAGGATATAGTTACATATTAACAATAGTTGACACGATGTCCAAATTTTTAATGGCATATCCGTTAAGGAAGGCAACGTCACGTGAAATAATTAACAAATTCAAGCTCCAGTATTTTTACCACTATCCAGCATGTAAGGTGATATTATCAGATAACGGTTCCCAATTTAAATCACAAGAGTTTAAGTTATATATGGATGACTGTAACATAAAACATATCACCACGTCAGTTTATTCGCCTTTCGCAAATCCTGTGGAAAGGTACAACAAAGAGTTAATACGATTGTTACGATTATATACTTCGCAAAATCATCAGGACTGGGTAAAATATTTGAATCATGTAACAGGACTTCTTAATAATTCAGTTTCGGAAATAACAGGTTTCACACCTAGTGAACTTTTCCTTCATCACGAATTAAAAGATTTAATTCTCAATCAAATTAACTGGCCAGATGATTTAAAGTTTGTGCCCTGGAAACACAAGTGTTTTATCGCCAAAGCACGTATTAAGGAAAGATATAAGTCCAAACCTATTGAGTGTGATGCAAATAAATTGAAGATAGTCCCAGGTGATATTGTTTTAGTGAAAAATCATGAACATAGTAGTGCAATTAACAAGAAAATTCATAAGTTTATGGAATTATGGCTTGGACCCTATATAGTTGATGCTGTGAAAAACAATTATACAATTTTGATGTCTATGGACGGAAAGAAGATAACAACAAGGCAGAACTTGTCAAATATCAAGAAATTTAATTGTTCTGATGAAAAAAAAAGAAGAATAGCTTAAACTAATGTAATTGTCATGAAGTGATGCATAAGTAGCTATAAATTCGAACACTAAGATGACATTTTCAGAACTTTAGTGAAAAGAGTATTGTAAATTTGTGAATTGGTTCATTATGTCAAGTGAACTTTCTCATTATCCTGACGAGTGTATATTAAAAGCAGGACTCAAATCTTATATATTATGTAAAAAAAATAAAAAAATAAAAATGTTATGTTCATTTTTTTTTCCAGGAGAAGGGCAGAGATTGAGACTGTCCCATTCTCAAACTGTCATGTTCAAAGTTAATATTATTTATGTTATTGATGTTGTTTCTAACTTATGCATGTTTATTTTATATATATTGTTATAATCATCTTATCACGCTGTATAAAATACAAGAAATGAAATTGATATAACCATAGCAACGAGAAATAATAAGTACTAAAAATGGTGATGGAAGTAGTGAGATTTTCTGCGCCTGTATTGTATTTATTTTAAATATAACGGTTATCGTTAATTACGCAATTTTATTTGCATTGATAATCGTTCTGCAAGTTTAAGCGCAGCGACGGTTATCATCCCGCAGTTCACAGTCTCCTCTATTCAATGGTTCCGTCTTTCATATCAGCACAGTTCGATACAATTCTTTACATACCTACACAAATTTTATCTATCTATCTACACACACACACACACACACACACACACACACACAGACACACACACACGTGGGTTGGGGCATAATTCATGGCAAATATTTTTTTTTCCGCGAGAAAGCGGGACCGGTTCAAAAATGAGAAATATACAAATGGCAGCGGGCAATGTATGGTACTGCGGAATATATGAACAATACAGATCATGTGTACCAGGTGTACGACAGAGAAGAGAGCCAAATATCCTAAAAGATAGCATCGTGCTACATGTGTTTACAAGTTAGAAAGCTTAAACTAGCCTTACAAGAACAAACGAGGCGCATAGTACAGTAGGTCACTACACGTATTCCCCACAGTTTCCACCAGCTCCATGTGGGATTCTCTGGCATTTCTACCTCGCATTTGACCTAACAGTTTATATTCTGTGACTTTGTTATCATGATGTTGTGATGTAATGATGTACATGTTGTACAGTTGAAAGAAATTATTATTTATGTAAATTAAGTGTTTATTCAAGAACATGTAGTTTAATTTTAACAATTCTGATCGTCGCGATTCACCAAAAGTTGCAGAAAAACGACACTATATAAGAAAAAATACTAATATGCCATAGTGGAGGCGATGTGATCAGCACCACGATCCGGCTACCTTTACCGCTCAAGGTTGTCCCGGCCAGTACTCATTGCAGCCGCTCCATGCAGTCGAACGCCTTACCGACTGAGCCACCGTGGCTTTTTTAACACCTATAGCTCTCTGCAAGTTCAAATTACATTTGGACCAGTATGTTCACACTCAAACACAGCAGCGGTAAGGGAACAGAATCAACGAAACAACGACCAAAACATATTTTCTTCCACATCCCGAAGCTAACTGCCAACCTCCAATTTGTTCCGTTCCTCCGAAGCAGTTATCCAATTCCGAAAGTTCCTCCTTCCGCCGCTAGGAGCGCCCATTCCGGATATTGCGGCGCGTGCCCCCACGAAAGCTCAAGATGACAGACAAGAAGGATTGATTACTTTGCACGGCGAAACTTTTTCCCAGGGAGAAATTACAGAACGATATTGCTTCTATGGGCTGCTTGCAATTCATCCACCTCTTGCATACATATATCAATTACGCTGTCATCTTCCTCTGCACGAGACTTTTTTGTTTCTTTCTTCAGAAGAACACTTCCTTTTGAAGGCTCTGTGTATCTTCACTCACACTTCCAAAAAAGAATTAGTATCTCTCACTGTACCTGACTACTATCTGTGTGTATTTTACATACAGGGTGGGGGAGAAATAAGTAAACACTTCTGGGATGCTATAAGTTTCTGATAAATGATCTTAAAGACATGCCGTTTGTTTAGTAATGAACAATAACAAACGGCGTGTCTTTAAAATCATTTATTAAAAACTTATACCATACCAAAAGATACATTGTCGAACAGTATTTGCAAGTAGTGATATTTTTCCGAAAGCACCTTTCTGATTTTTTAAACATGCGTCTTCTTACTGTCTTCTTTTATAGGATTTTATTCGTGGCTCACCCAGCATTTCTGTGTATCTTTCATGTTATTTCTTTTTCATTTTTAATTGTCCATATCCTGATTTAAGAATTGACGCTTTCTGAACTCTTAGATTTTTCAAAAAGATAACGTATGACTTCTTTTACATTTTTCTGACTCATTGACTACCGGTTTTGTAGGCTCTGAACCAGTAACGGATTATGCGTGTATGTTAAGTGGCGACTTGTTGTTAGTTTCAACATCTTTACGGGCGATCTTTACTGCGTTACATAAATAAAACTAAACACCTATTCATTTCTCAACTTTACGGAGCTGGTGTGCAAGCGTACAAAATTTGGTATGAATAGAAACTTAGGTGGCTATTGGCTGAAACTTAGTTTGATTTCTTTGGATTTTACTTCGGTTTTCTGCCACTTCTGGATAATCGCGACGATGGACGATGATATGATGAAATTTACGAATGACCACTCACAAAGTACACCCAAGCCGGGATTCGACACCGGCACCCTTGGCGTCGTAACGCTCAGTGCCAAGCATTCCGCCACACAGTGGTTGGCACTGATGATGATACCTTTCGTTATCAGCAACAGCAACGTGTATCATTTTGCTGATGCGACATCTATGACTACATCTTCACTCCAGTCATGCTTGTCTTGTGTTGGCTCCATTTAATCGCGATCATAGTTACAATTTTAGATACATCCCTGTAATGAATATGAGTATCTATTTCAAAAATGAAATACAAAATTAATGTATAATTTTATACGGTAAGTTAAACAATTAGCGTTTTTACTGTCTCCTTTTGTTTATCTCAATTTAGAAGTTTGGACGAAAATTTTGTAGTTTTATTAATCCCTTGGCAACATGGCTTTAATCCTCCCAAGAGGATTTTCTTTTGACTTGGTTGTGTTTTATGAATATTAAAAAGGTGGCCTCGCTCGATCAGGGAAACGGCCAGATGAGGGCACAGCGTACGGTTCTCGTTCAGTTCCCTTACGTAGACTTTCGTTCATTTGATGTGTTTCGGACCGAAGTCTCCGAGTTCGAATCCCGACTTTGACATTAGTGTTATTTGTTGCGAGTCCGTTCATCAACTTCATCTCATCAACACTCATCCTCATCGTCGCGATTAGCCAAAATCGGAAGAAAAGCTACGTTAAATAACAAAAATACAAAATGCTTCGCTTTGATGAAGGAAACATACGAGTCTCATTGCAAAATTTTAGCAACAGACGGTGGAAGAGTGGCATTAAAATAGGGTTGATTTTTCACCTTTGTAGGGAATTGACTGGGTTCAAAGACTTAAACTCTAAAGTTTAGTGACTACTAAAACTGTTTACTTTGGTAAAGAGTAGAGTGTGTACTCAAAGTACTATTTTAGTACTGTTTACACTATTTTTGCAATTGTAACAATGCCTAAAATGTAAAACGGAAAAACAATGGGTGAATTTAAATTAGTTATCTACGACTCACCACAGACGTTGCCCAAACTGCCACTCAAATAGCTTATTTGGGAAAGTTTCAGAACCCTGTTTAGTAGAACAATAATTACACACGTAGAGGGATAAAGGCAGAGAGAGAGAGAGAGAGAGAGAGAGAGAGAGAGAGAGAGAGAGAGAGAGAGAGAGATAGAAATCAAAGATGAGAAAAATGAGAAAGGTTGAAGAGGGGTAGAGAAGGGAGAGAGGTAAGCTGAGAAAAATTGAAAGAAACATACAGAGAGAAAATGAAGGAAAAGACAGAGGAACAGAGAGAGAGAATGAAGAAAGATAGAAACATAAATAGACAGAGAGAATAAAGAAAGATTAAAAATAAAGAAAGATAGAACCATATAAATAAGCAGAGAGAGAGAGAGAGAGAGAGAGAGAGAGAATCAAGAAAGATAGAAACATATAAATAAACAGAGAGAGAGAGAGAGATGAAAGTTAGAAACATATAAATTAGTAGAGAGAGAGAGAGAAAAACATGAAAAGAGAGATAAAGAAAAATGAAGAAAGACAGAAACAGATAAATAGATATTGCAACAGAGAGAGAGAGAATCATGAATAGAGAGATAAAGAAAAATGAAGAAAGACAGATACAGATAAATAGATATAGCAACCAAGAGAGAGAGAGAGAGAAATATTGGAGAAAGAGATATAAAGGTAAACGAAGGAAGATAGAAAGAAACAAGTAGACAGAGAAACACAGGAAGAAGAGAGAAAGAAAAACACGAAGAAAAAGAGTCTAGGAGCGAAAATATCTAATGCAAAACGTTGGCAAGATAGAACAATAGCTAACACTTACACATAATGAATTTCTTAGAGAATGAGGCTGAAGAAACGTTGAAATTAATAAGATTATATACAAATATTTATATTCGTAGATAAATTGTATTATTTTAACTTAGCGAATGGTAAATCAACACTTTTGTTCAGGAAAATGAATTGCCCTTAACGACGGCCCCAAGCTTTTAACTTTAATAACATCATGCGTGTGGAGGAAAGGGGAGCGTAATAGTGGCCTTTATGCGTAGGTTCACCCTGCTTGCAGACGCGTAGACAACCTGTACAGAAGTCCAATTTGAGGCATTGATTTGTTTTTTTCACACTTCCCGTAACACGCACGCGCGTGTAGTTGCTTTTTTCATTGGGCTATTGGCGCCCAGTGGATGGATACTTGGAAGAACATAACCAGCGTGAATGTTTACGCTTTGGGAGGAGAAGAGTCCAGAAAACACGGCAATCAGTGTGAGAGTGGAGAGCCATCGTCACTCGAGCACTTGTTTGTCGCCAGTTTTACGATTGTTTTCGTTTTTTGTAAACTGGCGAAATCTTTGGAGGGTGGGGTAGACATTGTCTCTCTAGGAAAATATTTGTAAAATGTTTGTAATGAAAGTAAACCAGCATAGCTACTATTGTGAAAGATGGGTGCCGTCTGCAATAGTAGCGCCAATATGCACAGGAAATGCAGAGCAAAATCATGTCTTCCCTCTCGAAGAAACGAGCAGACTGTACTATATCCAGGGGGTTCTCTGGAGCGAAATAAGTCTCTTGGCAAGTAGCGACTCCAGAGGGCTCGACCAATGAACGTGGGAGAGGGAAAGTTAGTGTATGAAGAGTGGAAATGCGGATGCAGCTACCAGCTGTTAGGAACAGCGCGTACTGCTTCGCTCCGCCCACTCGCCCTTCTCTACCGTTATGTGCGGTTTAAGTGCTCTTCCTTCACAGCATATAGTTTTAAGGGAGACGTCATTATCCTCTGTACAAAGGTCAATTCTATAGCTTTGCGCGCAAGATATCAGTGTAGTCAGTGCAAGATTTCCCTGCAGTCGCTTTCCCCCTCCACGCAATCCAGTTCCTTCGCACTTGTTCATTGGTCGAGCCCTCTCGAGTCACTACCTGCGCAGAGACTTGCTTTCGTTCGATCGTTCCCCCAAATTCCTGGGACAGAGTATAGCTAATATAATTTGACTTGAGTTGATCCAGTGACTGAATTTTACAGCGTCTTGACCATGTATTTGTCCTTTCATCAACACAAGGATTATACTAGTTGTGGGTCCAGACGCCAGAGCCTCGTTAGTCTGCAAAAATTACTACGTAGTAGTAAGGTTGAAACTTCAGAACCTTCTAAAAATGCCCCTTCGTATCGGTACTACAGATAATACATTTGCAAAACAAATAGTAATAATCCCAACGTACGTACACAAATATCTGCCACGTGGAAGGCTTGGGTTCTATTCCCAGGGTGGGAGATCTTAAGTGCTAATTTTTCTTATAATACCTTATGCATTCATTTTAAATGTAGAATATTATCAGTTCTTACGATAATTTCCAACAGTGTACAACAGGCGTCGGTGTGTGTGTGTGGGGGGGGGGGGTGTCATCCTAATAATAAAAAGATGTAGCCTGTTGTGTAATCTACCGTGCGTCCATTTCGATCTGCAGCCGAGAGATCGGGAGAAACGTGGCGGGCGGCGCTGACGGAGATGCCGACATTTGCGGCCTGTAATGCCCGCTTAATTTTATGGACATATGCAGACATTTATATAAATATTTGAAAACGAGCAATAACCTGTGTTATAAGAGTTGTACAAACTAATGTGCACCAAGTGTAAAGTGTGTAGACTTTCGGGGAGAATACGTTGAATAACCTGAAACTTTCGTGCCTGTAGCTAAAGTCCTTCTGGGTCGGGCCGAGAACTTATCAGCCCCCTCGTAACGTGAACCTTGCCGCTGGCATTCCAATCCTCTCACTGACACAACACACATACACACTGCAATAACACAAACAAGTAACGGCAAGTAACCAATAATAACACTCTTGCGCACAGTACGAAATTAACACGCTCTTGGTTTACATCTGCTGGCCACTATATTCACAGCTCTGTCGCGAAGGAACAAAAAACTCGAGCTCGGAGATTTCGAATTGCAAGGAAGCTCACGAACACCACTGATTTTTAACGGTTTCGTCTACAGCGTAATCTTGATATAGTGTTGCATATTCGAAACCTCCAAACGATTCCCATGGCCACAAAACTCTTTCAAGGATATAAACTTAGGCAGGACGTTACTGGTCAAAACAATGATTAAAATGTTTTATTATCTGTGGCTCTTAACATCGTTTCTAAAGCGTATTTTTTTGTGTATATAATGGCAGAACTTGGATGAATTACAGATGATAAATTATAACACAGGTTAGTGCTCGTTTTGCAATATTTATATAAATGTCTGCATATGTCCATAAAAATAAGCGGGCATTACAGGCCGCAAATGTCGGCATCTCCGCCTGCGCCGCCCGCCACGCTTCTCCCGATCTCTCGGCTGCAGATCGAAATGGACGCACTGTATATATCATTAAGCATTATAGCCGAACTCCATGGCGGACTGGTTATGACAGTGCCTACGACGCCAGAGGTTCCGGGCTCGAATCCCTGCCTGGGCATGGGTGTTCTATGTGAGTGTCCCTTCAACAATTTCATCATATCATCACTTATATTCATCTTCCGGATTAGCCAAAAGTGGAAGAAATGAGAAGTAAAATTAACCAAATCATTGAGCATTACATACTGTCCCCTGATAAAGTGGTGCGAAATATCTAACTTAAAACTTAACCCTCAAAAATGTACTACAATGACCTTTTCCTTGAACAAAAACGCATTAAACACAAAATACTTCATAAATAATAATTGTGTTCAAAAAGTTGCCACGCAGAAGGACCTCGGCGTCATCTTTGATGGGAAACTTTCCTTTTCTGAACACATCTCCGCAGTCACGAAGAGTTCCATGCGTATGTTGGGTCTACTCTATCGTTTTACCGAAATAAACAACCTGTCAGCACAGCACTTTTTTACAAATCCTTCGTTTCTCCGATCTCGTATATAACATGCCCTTCAAATTTAGATACGCTAAATTCTATTCTAAATTTCTTCCTGGCCATTGTTCGTTACCGAATTTCGTCCACTAAACGCTTACAAAAGCCCATTCTCCTGAACATTTTAAACATCCAACCACCTCACGAGAGACATAAACTGGCAGACCATGTATTCCTGCACAAGATAGTTAATGGTACCATCAGAAGTGACCGCCTTCTGCAGGAAATTCCCTTTCGAGTAACATCTCGCACAACAAGAAGCACTCGACTTTTCACTTCGCAGAAGCCAAGGTTATGCCTCATACAGCGTTCCCTGCTCTACAGATTAACCAGCCAATTCAACAAGTTAACACGCCAAATATACATTTTTGAAAATCAGGCTGTTGTACAAAAACGTGTAAGGTTCTTTATTGGATCTATTTTTTTTGTTTTGTAATTTTTTATATATATATATATATATATAAGTAGTGTATATTAAGCGTTTCAAAATAATACTTAGTAGGTATCCCTTTGTTTTATCAATTGAATATCACTTTTTGATATATTTTGACAATTTTTTGTCGACGTTTTAGCGTTCAGCGATGTTTTTAGTACAATTTTCACTGCACTATTTTTTTCCCCACTCATACTTGGTAGGTATATCACGATCTTACGTGATACAACTTAACCTATCTTTTTTCTTACGATTTTTTAATTTTTTTACGATCCTAAGTGATATAACTTAACCTATCAATTTTTTTTTTTATTTACGCACCGAACTAACCTACAAGGGACTCTGTTTGTTTTAATATTTCAGTCGAGAACATGAAGACGATACCTGAGGAAATAGTTCTAGTGTTTGCTACTAGATGTCGCCACCGGCGATGTAGACGCAGTGTTGCCACACTGTGAGGGCCTTCCCAAGGGGCAAAATTTCCCTTTTTGGACCATTTTTTCCCTTCACCTAAGCAAAATGACATAATAGAATAATAATTAGTTGTGGTAGTAAATTTAGTAGATTTTTTTTTTAGCATGTGGCATTTTTTTTTTTTTTTTTTTTTAAACTGTTCCGTCACCCTCTCGTTCTTCACGTCATAGGCGAAGGACTTCTCTGCGACCAGGATGACGCTACACACGGTGTCCTCGGGCAAGGGACTGTTGAACTCGCAGACGATCTTGATGTTGGTTCGATCGTTGACCACCACCTGCTTCCGCTTCGTCGTGTTGATGACGGTCATGGGTCTGCGGGTTTTGAATTCGCTGGGCGTGTAGTACATGTCGACGTTTCCCTCGGTCACGCGCTTGTAAGCGGTGTAAGCTTCGTAAAGTTTGAGATAATCGTCTTTGGTCATGTCGAGGTTGTAATTCTCGCGCGGGAACACTTCGTTCCTACCGTTCTTGAGATAAACGTTCTTGATCTTGCAGTCGTCGAACTTGCTGGAATCTTTTTCCTGATTGTTATCGCGTCCGGTCTGAAAGAGCACCACGACGAAATCTGGCATGTCGAACTGTATGTTGTTGAACTGAGTCGTGACGTCGAATTCCATGTGACTTCCCGACGCTAACTTCTGCACGCACTGGTAACCGTGAAAGTGAATCGGCACCTGCGGACTCTTCAAGATCTCGGCTTTGTACTTGAGGGCGTAGTTCGTTTCGTATTCCACGATCGGCATTCTCAACTCCATGCTCCGGATGACGCACTTGGCTGCTTCGGGTAAAGTGTTGGCTATCGGCGTGCCGTCTGCGTTCAAGTTGGTGTATCGCATCAGTGCGTCGTTGTCGTTGGCCGCTCTTCGAAACGTGATCCTCAGTCCTCCCTTCCACATGATCTCCTTGTAGTCCGAGAAGAATCCCGGCAGCAGACGCATGGGAAAGAGCACCGTGTGGTGACTTCTCGTCGATATTTTCGTCCCCGCTTCGAATCCTCCCGCCTGGTAGTACGCTGCGTCCGTTTTGGATAATTTCAACGTTCCCACCGCCGTCGACGTGATGCCTGGATGATCTATTCTGTCGATGACGGTGTTGTGTTTCCTCACCTCCACCTGCGAGAACAGGTGAGGCACGAAGTTGTCCACGAGTATTAAATTTGCTGTTGCGGGGAACGCGTCTCCGCTTTCCTTCTTCACCACGTCGAATTGAAGGTAGAGGTCCGCTCTGTGAGGATGAACGAACCCGTCCCCTACGTCCACGTCGTATTCGATTTCCCGGTTCGCTTCGTTCAAATTTGCGAACGTGCGACGGTTCGGAGGGAAAGATTGCAATTCGTAACTTTCGATTTGCTCCATGATGTATGGTTATTTATTATACGTTGATCTCCACGATGGCAGTGGTCGTTGCACCTGCGAAATCCACCACCTCTCCTTTCTCGTTCGTCACCACCAACTCTATGTCGTCTATGCGGTTGCGACATACTGGAAAATAGATCGGCGAAGAGGGTGTGTAGATGATCGGTTCCATGAATTCGGAACTGGGTTTGAAAGTGGCGATGATTCCCGTCTGCTTGTGACTTCCCAGCAACCCCCCGTCCGAAGATTTCGTGATCATGCCTTCGGCCACGTTGCAGTGTACGTTCAGAGTCTCTATGGCCAAGAATTTAGGAATATTGGTTGCTACGTGCTTGATGCCAGCTTCGAGTTTTGTGTCGTTCTCGAAACCTAAAAGTTCTCCTATGGTGCCCAGGTCCACGGTCTCCGACGCCGACACGATTTCCACTCTGTGCGTGACAGAATTTTGAGAAAGGTACGTGCCTTTGGGTAACTGAGCTTGCAAAGTAGAAAGATTGTATTGGCCTGGCGTGACGACGATATGTTCGCTTCCGACGCTAATTTTGTTGTTGTGCTGCGTGACGTTAGGTATGAGGTACATGCTGTAGAATGCACGCAGAGCTACGGATTTAGGATAGACGATGTCGTCGTGCAGCGTGAGTTTCAAGATCGAAGATTCGCTCGTGAGATGGAACACGCCCATTGTCGTGATGTTGTTTCAGGTTCCACAGTGCTTTCTGGAAATCTTCCACCTGCGGCTTATTTATTTTAGAGAGAAACGCGAGCACGGAGAGGCAGAGATGACCGTAATTCACGTCTCCGAAATTTTGAATGCGTTCGTCGTTGTAGTATATAGAGGGTTTGTTCGTTTTCAGGTAATGGACTAAATTTTTAGGTGGAACACCTCCGAAAGAATCGAAAACGAATGCTTTGTTATTGTCGTTTTTGTGGTAACATATCCAATGCGTGCCTGAATTTTCTTGACGGTCCAAGTTGACTACTCCGCATTCTCTTCTTTTAACGGTTGAAGGTAACGAGTCGGACATGAAAACGCCTCTGAAGTGTTTGATTTGTAACGGTTCGATCAGAGATTCAATGTCTCGGTTGGTGAGTGCTGTTGTTTCTTTTTTTTAAACTTCTTCATCACGCCCTTCCCCCCTTTCTTCTCCATGGCCAGGTTGTGACGTTTCTGTTCTTCCAACTCGGCCTTGTTCTTCTTCGAGTCGATGACGGTTTTCGCGATGGCGGCGCTACCCCCAGCCAAACTTCCCACGGCCCCCAATGCTGCCAGGATGGCCGGGATGCTGAATATGAAACCCCTATCTTTTGCTGTTTCCGCGAACGCTGCAAGCGTCTCAATTGTGGAGTGCTGAGAAGCAATTTCATTCCGTGTCCTTTCGACAAGCAAGAACGTTTCTTCTCGCGTTGTTTCTTGGTGAGTAACCCATCGAGGGCACCTAGATTTTTCAGATTCGAATATGGTATCTGGTACAAGACACCCTTGGGTTTCATGTTGATGCTCTATGTGTTATTTTCACGGTATGTTATTTATATATATGTTCTGAGATTTTTTTTGTTTCGTGTAATTTTTTTTTACGGTATGTTATTTATATATATATGTTCTGAGATTTTTTTTTGTTTCGTGTAATTTTTTTTTTCAAGGTATTTTATTATATATATATATGTTCCGAGATTTTTTTTCCCTCTCTCGTGTAATTTTTTTTTTCAAGGTATGTTATTTTATATACTCCGCGCAGCCCCCGTTACACAAATTCTATTACGTGCTT
Source organism: Lepisma saccharinum (assembly GCF_977018435.1). Classification (NCBI taxonomy): domain Eukaryota; kingdom Metazoa; phylum Arthropoda; class Insecta; order Zygentoma; family Lepismatidae; genus Lepisma; species Lepisma saccharinum. The sequence continues at coordinate 105,215,315 of NC_139231.1, forward strand.
CGTTTTCTTACCAAGAAGTTCCTTTGTCCCCTTGTACACGATTCGAGTTTTGTTCTCGATTAAAATAGATAGCTTCTCGTCGGATAACATGTTAGCGTATCGATCAGGTAAAAATAGACTGTATTGTCCGTCGAGCAACAGACGCACCTTGAGACCATACTGGGTAGAAACGATTGAACCGGAAGTTATCGTGTAAGGTTTGCCAACTTCCAATTCCTGAATTTTTACATACTCGACTGACAAATTTAGCATTTGTTTCAATACTTGGAGGTCACTCATTTTTTCAGTCGTCATATCGAAGAGAAATTCAGTGTGTGTGTTAGAGAATTTTAATTTTTCACAATGTGTTATTTATATACAGAATTTTTTTTTGATCTCGTAGATTTTTTTCACGATGTGTGTTATTTATATATCGTTTTTTTTTTACTTGTACATTTTTTTTGGCACGTATATTTTTTTGTCTTGTATATTTTTTTTGGCACGTATATTTTTTACTCGTATATTTTTTTTGACGTATATTTTTCGGACACGTACATTTTTTTTGTTGCACATTTTTTTTGACAACTTTTTTTTTTGTCATATTTTTTTTTGACACGTACAATTTTTTTGACGTATATTTTTTTACACCTACATTTTTTTTCACATTTTTTTTTGACAGGTACATTTTTTTTTGACGCGTACTTTTTTTTTTCTTGCACATTTTTTTGACAACTTTTTTTTTTTGGCGTGACAAAAATTTTTTTTGACGATAAAAAATTTTTACGATAAGGCAACTTTTTTCTGATGATAATTTTTCCACGTCAATTTTTTTTTTTTTGGCGTGACAAATTTTTTTGACGATAAAAAATTTTTACGATTAGGCAACTTTTTTTTTCTGACGATGTCCACGTCAACTTTTTTTGACGATAAAAATTTTTTCCATGGCAATTTTTTTTTTACATGTACATTTTTTTTTATGTATATTTTTTTGTCATATTTGTTTTGACATTTTTTTGACATGTATATTTTTTTTCACGATTTGTATCGAAGATTTTTTTGTGTGTTAGAGAAAAAAGTTCGTGCTTCGGAAAACGCGATCATGTGCGTGATGATATTTTCGGTCTCCTGTTTAGACTGGCGCCAATCATTTGTGTATCGTCTTCTTCCCTGCCTTGCCTCGTGCAGTTCGTCCATTCTCTCGTTTGATTTTTCCCCTGCAACCGAAAGAAGAGTGTCGAGTTCACCGCACCTCATTCCACTGATCTCCCGAAGATAATTCTTGATAAGCATTTCACAAGGTATACGAAATTTCGGCGTTGTTCTTGCTATGTTTAAAAGTTTCCGTACATCCCCACAATCTCCGTTTAAACAATGTTTGAATATGATGCATAGCAGTTCGGGCGGTAAGTTTGTTATACGACATGTTGTTATTTTTTTTTACTGTATGTTATTTATACACCCCACCCAAATTTTTGTTTCGTGTTCATGGCGATGGTGGTACCTAATGCTGCGACCCGTTCACCTAGCGAGGCGTCTCTGCTGACGAATCTTTCGAAAGCGGCATGCTCCAATTTCTTGTCTGCTTCGAGACGTGCATCCAGATCGGTGCGAGTGTTGTTGTAAGCGATGTCGTGATCTTTGCATGCAGCGTCCAACGGATTCACACCCTTGTCTCCTCTCTCCAATCTTTTCTCGAGTTTGGTACCCGGTCCGCAGTACTGGTAGCCAGGTAAATGCATCTCGAAAGGTAACTTGTTGATGATGTCGTTCACGAGTCCCTTTCCTTCGGTCACGTTCCAGAATCTCGGAGGCAGCGTGTTGATAATTTTGATCAGGTAGCCGATGCCCTTGTCGTCGTTCACGATGAAGTTGGAAAGTTTCGAGCTGATCATGTCCACTATGCCAACCTTCTCGTTGTAGAAATTACGATTGCCTGCATTCTCTTCGCCGGCTATCACCAACAATCGGTCCACGAGCTTCCTCACGTCGTCCACCCAAACGAATTCTTTGGGTAACGTGTTGTAGCGTTTGACGCCGCTTCCACTTTTCACCTCGTTCCATATCGGTTTGATGAGATTCCTGTACTTCTCGCCGCTGCTCGATTTCACCCTATTCTGCGAGGCGTCGTTGTTATGGTACATGGCATCCGTCATGATCAGAATTTCCCTGTAACTCTGGTAATCTTCGTCGGTGTAATCTTTCGGCTGCTTTTTGGCGACGAGTTCCCACAGTCCCACAGTACCGGGATACCTGGTCCAACTGTTCTTATCGCCTAAATTAACTTTAATGTCGTTGCCTTCGAAGGTGACTTTCGATTTTCCAATCTTCCACACGACACCCTCGTTGGTTTCCATGCTCGGATACAATCCGAACACTTCATCCTTGTCGAATTTCCCCGTGCTCAGGTAGTCTCGTGCCAAAGGTCCCAACTCGATCTTATCCGAAGACGAAGAGGTGCTGCTTATGGCTTGACGTCGTGGTACGTCCTTCAGTTCGAACGGCGTCGAAGGAATGCTCGAAATGGGAGTGGGTACAGCGTAACTTTTAGCTGCAAGTGGTACGAGTTCGTTGATCAAATTTTTATTTTGTTCTGTGACACCTTTAATTTCTTTACCTAGATCGCTGATGGCATCGATCACAGGTTGATCTTGACGTTTCTTCTCTTCGTAGAATCCGCGATTCTCGGATTTCCAACCTTTGAAGCGTTTCGCGAGGTAATCGCGAAGCTTAAGATTTTCGTCTTCGATTTTTCGTTTCGTCATAACGTTATTTATACACGTCGTTTCTCACAACGTTGCAACGTTTAGAAAGTCGTTGATTTTGTTTCTGTATTTTCCGTCGTTGGGTTTCCTCGTCATGTCGATCGTCGCGAATCCGAAATCGTCACTGTTCCAGCAAGAAGAGCAGCGTTCCGAAAATTGATTGTAGTTCATGTCTCCGCCTACGTAGTCATCGTACGCGTGCTTGAGGTTGGTGTGATCTTGACGAAACAAACATATGAAATTAGCGTTGTCGCGTAGTAACTGTTTTGGAATTTTGGAAAACGTTTGAGCTAGGTAAAAGCAATCCATTCCTTTGTGACGACCTTGCGTGAAAAAGTTGCGAATTTCATTTTGATTTTCCAGGATGACATCGTCGAACACAACAACTGAATTTTCACGACAATCGTCGAGTGGTTTTATTTCCGAAGCGAACGTTGCAATGTCCAGACCATCGTACAGTTTCATCAGTTGCTGGTATTTGGATTGCTCCAAACTTTTCGAGAACACGTACAGGTACCTGTTCTTCCAATCTAACCAATTCGGTGCGAGGAGAAAATTGTCCACGAGCAGTGTCGTTTTCCCACACCCTGAAGGACCTACGATTAGACAGCGGATGCTGTCGGGAAGCAACTCGCCGTTCTTTTTTTTCGTTTGACTTTCCGAATCCGGTAGACGCTTCACCACGTTCCACGTACTCACAAGATCACTTCGTTCGCGTCGATCCAACTTTTTTCCGGAAGTCCCAGCCATTTGACAAACAGTTTGTCACCTTTCCTACGCAATACTTTCTCGATGAGGTACGTGTCGGGGTGTTTCGTTTTAGAGAGTTCCTCTTCGTAAAATCTTCCTTTCAAAATCTCGCCGCTACTATCTTTTATTATATACGTGTGTCGGTTTCCGGGTAAAATTCGAACCACCGTAAAAAGTTCCGTGCTCCAATTTTTTGTGAATCCCTTCTCGAAGGTGCGTTTGAATTTGCTGATTCTCACCTGGTCTCCAATTTTGAATTTTGATTTCTTGGTAGTCGTGGGAGTGTACTTTGGACAGTAAACTGTAGAAATTAAACGCTGCTCGTCAGATTTCGTAACGTCAGCTGGCTTCATGCCTATCGTTCTGTGTACCGTATCATTATAGGTGTCGACGAGTTCCGGCAGGATGTCGACCCATTTGTAATTTCCCCGAAGCGTGAATCGTTTCCACATGTGTGTTTTCAAGGTTCGATTAAATCTTTCCACGATGCTGGCTTTGATGTGACTGAAGGTCGAATAATGTCGAACGTCGTGTTTCCGAATAAACTTTTGGAATACGGCGTTGTAAAATTCTTTACCGTTGTCTGTTTGCAAAAAACCGTGGTCGTCTGTCGCTTTCGCGAAAAATTAATTTGAATGCTTCCGTGACGCACGTTCCTGTTTTCGCCTTCAAAGGTAGAGCCCATGCGAATTTCCAAAATGTGTCTATGACGGTGAGGAGGTACTTGTTGCCCTTGTTCAATTTATGTACATTTTTCAAATTGCCGCTGCTCATCTCCACGAGGTCACTTTGCCAGAGGTCATCGATTCCCTTGGTTACCACCGCTAAACGTTCGTAGTTGCGGCGTGCAGGTTTATGCAATTCTTCGACGATGGCTTGCCTAGACATTTTTTTTTTTTAGAGATTACGTTTCAAGAGAAGCACCAGCGTGATGGGATTCAAAGAGGGTGGCACGTCGCACTTTTGTTTGAGGTCTACTGCAAAGCGATCAAATCGCTCCTCAACTTTTTAACTCGAACGTCGAGCATGAGAATCTCTTCTGCGTGGTCTACACGCTTGGTGCGGCCGAAAATATCGTTAGGCATTTTTGTTAACGGTTATTTATAATAGGATAGACGATTCGTAATTCTACGAAGAGAGGAATGAGTTTGTCGTAATCTCCGAGGAGCTGAACGTACAGATAATCTCCTGCAGACACATCGTACGCCATGTTAGAAAGTACCTTGTCGTGCTTCATTCGAAAAATGTTCTTGCCGGTAGAAATTTTGATTTCGCCTGCGTTCTCCGGATTCACGGTGATCTGAAGTTTCCCGTCGATCGGAATTTCGTAGAAATGTAAATTGTTATTAAAGACATAAAAAATCTTGCCTATCTCGTCGTCCAATTTCGTCCAAATGCTGTTGAGGTGAACAATCAGTAGGCCGTTGAGTTTAGTTAACATGGGAGGTAGAAATTCATGATCTGTCGTCGTGTGGTGTACAGTCTCCATTGTTTGCTTTCGGAAACCAAAAAGATTCATTGTCCTTGCTAGTTATTTATTGTGTATGTTTTTTTTTCATTTGCATTGCCTACAATTTTTACTAATTTCTAAACGATAGTGCCCCCAAGGCAACGTGTGGATTCCACAAGACAAAATACATCTTTTATCGTCATGCGGATCTAATGCTACTTTCCTAACTTTGTTTGTTGTAATCACGTGGTCTACACTTTGGATTCTTTGTTCTATACTTAGTATCGTCGATTGTGAGTAAAGGCAATCGATGTAATCGTGGAAGGTGAGTTTGTTCTCCACCGTATTTTTGCCCACACCTTTTGCTTTCTTCGTGACGCTACTCTCTGTTCTCATGGCATACATCTTCGAACGCAAACCCGCGAACTCGACAATAATATCACCGTTACATTCATCTTTCAGTTTACCTAGGACTTTTTTGTTGAGGGAAGGAATCCCAAATCTGTTGGGTTGAGGATATGAAGAAGTATCGAAATACTCAAGCATGGAAGGATTTTTTATGTCTTCGTATAGGTTAGGTGTTCGTATGCTGTAAATGAAGCTGTCGGTGTCCGTGTACAAGAGTGATATTTTATCATTGTAGAAGGGTTTCATCACGTCATAATGAAATTCGAACATGTAAAGTTTCGACAAGTCGAGAACCGTTGCGCCAACGTAAATTGGTTTTCTGAATTTCATCAATTTTATATGTAGATTGAAAAGTGCCAAATTCTCGTTGTAAATTTTTCTCGACTTGAATCTAGGATCGGCTATCCACTTCCGACATTTATTCTTATCGGAAATTAATTTCACGTCTACGTGCTTTCTAACATTCTCCATGGTCTTTCCGTACACCGCATTGTTCATTAATTTAAAGAAGTCCTTGTCTAAATCGGAAGTGGCAGCTGTTCTATGTTGTGTGTTAGTTTCTATGTAAGGTCTTAACCACGTGGAATGTTTAAACTTTAGTATTCTTCTAACATTTACTATCTGAACACCCTTCCCAATAAAAAACCGGAGATTCTTGTAGTGGACGACGTATCTCTGTTTAGGGTCCAATGTTAACAAAAGCTTGTCTTGAACCGAGTCGGGTGGACATTTGATTTCGGGAGTCGGAGGCAAATCCGAAAACGTGTCGTGCAGGTGGTCGGAGAATTGGAGATCTACCTCTGCGAAGAAACCACACTCGCTATCGTCGAAATGAATAATGTCTATCGAAGTGGGATCTAACCATTCGAATCCCCCGTAAGGAAGTTTCTGAACCATGGCATGTCCGTAGAGATTATTAACATCGGCGTAGAAGATGTAATTCGATGCTTGATTTGAATCGTAATCTTCTTTCATGTGTACGTTATTAGCTTTTGCATGTCTCTGTACGCATTGCACCATTCCACCTCGTATCCCTCTTTCGATGAAAAGCAACATGTCAACGTCCGATATCAGTTCCAGCTTGACCTTTGTCTGGAATAACATTGCCGACCACGCTAATCCCGGTAGACTGTAGAAATACGCTGGATCTAATTTATAAATATTCTTTGCCGTTTTCCTGAACGCTTGAAAAACATCCGCGAGTATCGTCACGTCTAATTTTAAGTATGCGTCGTGGTAGTCTCCGAGCGTCCTACATTCTAATTTCTCCCACATGAGTTGCGCGTGTTGGTATTCTTCGTCCGTGATTCCTTTCTCTCTGAGTCTGCTGTAAAATTCTCTTGGAAGTGGAAGAGCGTCGTCGTTAAATTTAGAACCATCACTAACATATTCGTAAGGATAAACCCCTTTACGTCTAACGAGTTCTATGTCTACGTTGGGAAAACTAGCTCTAGTTATTTTAAATTGATCGTCGGTGAGTTTGTTCGCTAAAGCATCCAGACTTGCAGAGAGAAATCTATACGAATCCAGGAAGCGCATCTCGATTGTATTTTTCGTTCCCGGAATCGACACTTGCTTGCTGAGACTAATGTAGCGTTCTTCATTCTCGGCCAAGACACCTATACGTTTCGGATCGTAGCCAAGATGTCTCACCAGGTGGTGAAAATCATATCCGCTTCCGTTGTGAAAGAATATGGGGATGAATTTAGGTTTCTGGATTTTAAGATTGCACGTGTTGCAAATTCCACCTATGTAGTTTCCGCTGAAATGATCGTGGTGGAATATTTTTTTGTTCTCATCAGTGAAACTTTGATCACATACCGGACACACCTCAGTGGAATTGTAATTTTGAAGTTCATTTTCAGTTAAAGGTGCCATCGGTTTTGATGTAAGCAGTACGCTACCAATTACCTCAACCTCCTCCACCATTTTTTCCAGGAAGTGTTCGATTACATTTGGTCCGCGGTATATATATGCTTCATTTATTTTATCACGTCGCACAACAACATAGCCGAAACTATTAGGTTGATGAGCTGGTACGGCGTTGTGGAGGAAATTTCAGGATCCGGTTCGCAGTAGGAGAGTGGTTTGAGGAACGCCTCGAAATCTGCGACGATGATTGCGGGATGTTCCAACAATGCCTTGTGCATTTTGAATTCTTCGACTTCGTTCGTTTCGGGCATCAACATTCTAGCCGGTCTGTTGTCACCGCAATAAATTTTATGTTCGGCAAGTTTCTCGATAGCAATTTGACGTCCGGTGTATTTTCGATAATTGAGTTGTTTTTGATCGTCGAACGTGGTTAGGCATCTCGGGCAAACTTCGATGCAATGTTTATACTTGGTAGTTTGACTTCTGACCAAACGTGATAGAGAACGAATTAGCGTGTAGTGATGAACATCCTCGTTGGAAATAAGAAGGAGATTTATTACACAAGCATCGTCATCGTCAATATCGCTTATCCTGACGGGATGCACGAGATATTTATCTGACGTGAAGGAATATACATTAATAGCGATGCGTTTTCCTGCACGATTTTCGAACTTTGTTATATCCGACAATGTCACCGGGTATTCGATGCCAGACATTACACTTTCAAACTCGGACTCGTATTGTTTGTAATGTCCAACCTACTGTGGATTATTTTTGCAATTAACAGGATGCAGTGCAGCCAACACACACCAAAGAAAACACTTGTTATCGCCGTTCTGTATATTTAACACAGCCCTCTTGTGTTGAATGTTCGGTGGAAGAGGAACATAGCTGGAAGCGCGAAGAGGCGAGAATCGGTTCACGTAAACGGTTAACGTGTGAGGACTTCCACACAGAGACCATCCCGACCCTTTAGCCTCGAAATCGTCATGTTTCTTAACCAGCTCGTTGGAAACTTTATAATAGAAGTTGTCTAAATTTTCGACGTCAGCAAAATAAAGTGTCTGGTTTTTTGTACGATGATAAAAAATACTCGTTGTGCCATCAACTTTCTCGTATTCAGAAAACAGAACAACGTATACTTTTATAGAGTTGTTTTCGAGTTTATCTTTCAAAATATTTAGTACAGATGTTTTTGTTTCGTCCAAAAAACTTAGAATATCACGGCCTGGTTCTGACTTAATTGAAAAATCCTGGAGTTGGTCGTTGAATGCAGATCTAATTGGTTTGCGTTCATTAGATAATTTAACTTGCTTGGAAGTGGAAGCTTCCGTATCTGCATTATCGATTTTTCTTTTCAATGCTTTTCCGGTCGATGGTTTGCAAATTTTAAGATGTTTACTTAAATTTGCAATGCTGATCATTTTTCCGCATCGAGCACAGGGCTTAGAAGGTAACGAACGATTAATTCTCGAAGCTGTTTCGCTACATCTTGCCCTGTGTACCGATAAATTGTTCCTTGAGATTAGCTTCCCACAAGTAACACATTCAGTTTTATCATTTTTACGATTGAAACTGGTGGTGGATGCCATTATGCTTTTTCGAAAATCACAGAAATCAAAAAAATCTAGTATATAGCGATACAATTTTCAGGTATGTTATTTATATAGAATTTCTTGGGGCAAATACAAAACTCAAAAATTCAATGTACTGTGAATACAATTTTCAAGTATGTTATTTATATAGAATTTCTTGGGGGTGAATACAAAACTCAAAAAATTCAATCTACTGTGAATAGAATTTTCAGGTATGTTATTTATATAGAATTTCTTGGGGTGAATACAAAAATCAAAATTCAACTTAACGTGAATATAATTTCCAGGTATGTTATTTTATATAGAATTTCTCGGGGTGATTACAAAAAATCAAAATTCAACTTAACGTGAATATAATTTCCAGGTATGTTATTTTATATAGAATTTTCTCGGGGCGAATACAAAACTCAAAATCCGAGACAGTTCAGTTTTAACGTGTTCATATTTGAAAAAAAAAAAATGCAAAATACCCCGACACCGTTTCAGCTACTAGGACCTCATTACCATGAGCCTAATCCTAGTAAGCCACATACACACCTGTTCTTCATATCGCATATGCTAGTAAGTCAGATGACATACTGGGAGAATCACATTTCCCCCAATGATCCCATCACAACAAACGTCGCATATGCTAGAAGAAACAGGATCAGGATATTTTATGCTAAATTTACGGCTGCCTGTATGCAGTTATAGGCAAATCATTAAAAGAGCGCTCTAATATACAATGATTTCTCCTACCATGTACCCTAACATACAATTTAACATAGCAAGTAAAATTTCGATTCGTCTATATATACCCAACAAAACTCAGAAACTGTCATACGCGAGAGCTAATATTTTGCAACAACTATAATTACCCAACACTAGCAACAAGAACAAAAAAAATATATCAATTACTTGTATAATATTAATTAGTAACTTTAGATAATATTAATTATTAGTTTTCAGTTGTAATTAATTTTAAAAAACAATTAATAACATGTTAGGTGATGATAACCAAGTGCAAAAAGCATTGTACACACAAACAAAGCACCACTTAGTTCACAAAACCTCTAACAGATGGCAGATAGTTACATGGTTCTAATTAGGATGATGATTTTTTTGGTTTGTTGGATTGGGGTTGAAGAAGACTATTTGTTGTAGTGACCACAGTATTGTTGTTTTTTTTTTTGTTTTTTCTTTTCTCTTACGAGAATTAATATAGGTTGTCATAGAACCCTCCAATTCATGACCTAGGAAAAATTTGTTTGCGGATTCATCATGTACGCCTATACGTGAGAAAAAGTATGAATAGAACCTATGTTCGGAAATCGAAAATGGCGACCGGAAGTGTGGTTATCTTGGAAACGGTAAGACTTAGGAAAAATCTGTTTACGGATTCATCATGTACACCTATAGGTGAGTAAAAGTATGAATAGAACCCATGTTTGGAAATCGAAAATGGCGACCGGAAGTGGGGTTATCTTGGAAACGGTAAGACTTAGGAAAAATCTGTTTGCGGATTCATCACGTACACCTATACGTGAGAAAAAATATGAATAGAAACTATGCTCGGAAATCGAAAATGGCGACCGGAAGTGGGGTTATCTTGGAAACGGTAAGACTTAGGAAAAATCTGTTTGCGGATTCATCACGTACACCTATACGTGAGAAAAAGTATGAATAGAACCTATGTTCGGAAATAGAAAATGGCGACCGGAAGTGGCGTTATCTTGGATACGGCAAGACTTGCGAAAAATCTGTTTGCTGATTCGTCATGTACACCTATACGTGAGAAAAAGTATGAATAGAACCTATGCTCGGAAATCCAAAATGGCGACCGGAAGTGGGGTTATCTTGGAAACGGTAAGACTTAGGAAAAATCTGTTTGGTGATTCATCACGTACACCTATATGTGAGTAAAGTGTGAATAGAAACTATGTTCGGAAATCCAAAATGGCGACCGGAAGTGGGGTTATCTTGGAAACGGCAAGACTTAGGAAAAATCTATTTTCGGATTCATCATGTACACCTATATGTGAGTAAAATGTGAATAGAACCTATGTTCGGAAATCCAAAATGGCGACCGGAAGTGGGGTTATCTTTTAAACGGTAAGACTTAGGAAAAATCTGTTTGGTGATTCATCATGTACGCCTATACGTGAGAAAAAGTATGAATAGAACCTATGTTCGGAAATCCAAAATGGCGACCGGAAGTGGGGTTATCTTGGAAACGGTAAGACTTAGGAAAAATCTATTTTCGGATTCATCATGTACACCTATACGTGAGAAAAAGTATGAATAGAACCTATGTTCGGAAATCGAAAATGGCGACCGGAAGTGGGGTTATCTTGGAAACGGTAAGACTTAGGACAAATCTGTTTGCTGATTCATCATGTACACCTATACGTGAGTAAAATATGAATAGAACCTATGTTCGGAAATCCAAAATGGCAACCGGAAGTGGGGTTATCTTGGAAACGGTAAGACTTAGGAAAAATCTATTTTCGGATTCATCATGTACACCTATACGTGAGAAAAAGTATATCGAAAAACACCCCCATACTGGTAGCGAAGCTACCCCCCATGTCGATTTTGGAGGTGTAGAATACGTGTACCAAGTTTTGGTGGTCCTGGGGCCAAGGGGTAAGAAGTTAGCCCACCTCCCAAAACTTTGATCACTCGTAACTTTTGAACGAATAGTCGGAGAAAGGTCGGGTTTAGTGCGTCGGTCGAGTCTCGGTGTCCTCTGTCCACCCATACCAAAATAAACATAGGTCGTCATGGAACCAATTTTTTTTTTTCAGCAATCGAAAATTTTCTAAGTCCAGCGTTCAATTGCAAATATCTCGAACTTTTGACAAAAACCTACAAAGACAGAGACATGGACATTACACATAGACATTAGACATAGACATAGACATTAGACAACTTAACCTAACTTAACCTAACTTAACCTAACTTAACCGGGAACACGAGCCCGGGAACAGGGACAGGGACCCCGGGAACACGAGCCCAGGGACAGGAATAGGACCCCGGGGACAGGGGTCCAGGGACAGGGGGGGGACCCCCGGGGACAGGGGGTGGTCACTCCACCGCAGCAGTGGTTGAACGCAGCTAATGATCGAATATTGTTTCCAATGTGCTTTGGATACATACATGAACACCATATATATATATATCAAGAACAACATATACATTAAACAACCCCGTTCAGAATCCGTAGACTCAACACAGAGAAGTAAATATACACGCTGATCAAGACTCCTAGACACGCTGAAAAACTTTCGACCACGACCGGGTTCGAACCTATAGGCCACACGTAGAACGAACAATGACAAGAACGAGTGAACGCCTTAACAAGCACGGCAACGGAGGAGGACCGAGAGAGGTCGTGTAAAATTGTTCTTTTATGCATCCACGCAGTGTTGCCACATGACCGAGATTTTTAGCCAAAAGAGAAATTTCGATTAAAATTACCACAATACCGCAACTGCACCACCGCTAATAATGCTGCTTTTTACTACCACAACTAATTATTATTCTATTATGTCATTTTGCTTAGGTGAAGGGAAAAATGGTCCAAAAAGGGAAATTTTGCCCCTTGGGAAGGCCCTCACAGTGTGGCAACACTGCGTCTACATCGCCGGTGGCGACATCTAGTAGCAAACACTAGAACTATTTCCTCAGGTATCGTCTTCATGTTCTCGACTGAAATATTAAAACAAACAGAGTCCCTTGTAGGTTAGTTCGGTGCGTAAATAAAAAAAAAAATTGATAGGTTAAGTTATATCACTTAGGATCGTAAAAAAATTAAAAAATCGTAAGAAAAAAAGATAGGTTAAGTTGTATCACGTAAGATCGTGATATACCTACCAAGTATGAGTGGGGAAAAAAATAGTGCAGTGAAAATTGTACTAAAAACATCGCTGAACGCTAAAACGTCGACAAAAAATTGTCAAAATATATCAAAAAGTGATATTCAATTGATAAAACAAAGGGATACCTACTAAGTATTATTTTGAAACGCTTAATATACACTACTTATATATTATTTTCCACTGTTATACATTCCAATGTTAAATGGCCAACGCTGTATTTGGAATTCTTTGTTAAATAAATAAATAAAGTCAAAGGTAACGACCCGTATGCCACAAATCGCACAATTCCTACAATACACGTCATGTGTAGGCTGTTCTGCACCTTTCAGACACTTTCAAAAAACTCTGTTTTCCTATCCTCGTCTCCATACTGCTGCCATTTTATCTTCCCCTTGGATCAGAATGCAAATAAGGAAGAGCGGATGGCTGATGGCGATTTCTCGCTTGCTTCTCGAAGACACCCGCTGCTTCTTTCGGCGGGACATTGCCGCTAGGAAAATCTGCCTCGCTCGGCGGAAGATGCAAATGTTCCTCGAGAGGATTTGGCACTTCCTTCCTTCTACTCACACGAACAGGCATGAATGCTCTTGTCCTGCGCCTACATTTTCTCTATGCTGGGATTGTGGCATCTTCTTTAGTTTTACCACTCAAACAGCCCGCTTTTGCAAGGTAAGGCTGGTTTGCTGTACTGTAGTAGGCAGAGGTATGCCTCTGTCGCACCCAGAATTAAGGTAACACCACTTGCGTTAACACCACACCCCGAAAAAAACAAAAAAAAAAAAAAAAAACACGAGGACACTATTTTTACAGCTTATGAATTGAATCATAAACTTCAAATTTTGTTCATATCAACACTTTTCACTTACAGGAGTCCCACTCATTTTGGCAAAACAAGTTCTCTGATTTTCCAGTTAATTTTAACGTACATTTCCAGACCAATCAGCGGTGCTTTAGCATGTTAATATCAAACTTTCACGTGTTAAACTGTTTTTCTATTCAAGAGAATCTAAAGTGTTTTCAACAGTATTCCAAGTAAATGACAAAAATAGACCACTTTCAAACTTTGTGGTTAGCAAAGACGTCAAAGATCTGGTTTGAATCCCGGCCTTGGAATTGATGTTCTTTGTGAGTGTCTATTTATCAATTTCATCGTATCATCACTCATCCTCATCTTCGCGATTAGCCAGAATCGGAACAAAAGCGAAGTAAAACAAAACAAAATGAATCAATCAAAGGTTAAGTATTCATTGATTATTCTTGCAGGTCTGCAGAGGATTAAACCTCCAGTTATAGAAGGTGTAGTCGGCATTTTTAAAACACAATTCTACTTTTATGCGAATATTTGATTTCCAAATTTGGCGATGACGCATTTCCGGCCATGTCTCCAAATATAACCATATCTAAACATACTACACAACTCTGACTTTTTAAAAATTATAAACTCTATGGGGAAAAAGCCCTTTAAAGGCCAAGTCTTGCCAAACAGTTTATCATTCATCACCGCTGTTTCCTAGCTTTCGCGTCAGGAATCCGCACCTATTGTCTTCGTCGTCAGGATGCCGGGTCAACACCAAACTGAGACCGCTTGCACCAAAGGTGCGAGCGTTAACTGTTCGGTTACGAGTGTGCTCTACAGAATACTAACACGTGACGAAATTATTATACAAGTAGAACTTGCACAAGATCTAGATTTTTTTCAATCGAAAGAAGGACAACCCTGAGCAGCGTTGATCAAATAGTGATTTATGTTTGTCAATTTGTAAACACTGCCGTACCGATAGTCACGTTGTGTGGGTTATACCCTCCCTATCACCCTCCTTGGGTTCCATGCCTCTCGAAGAAAGTGCGTTGGGTACAAAGAGAAGGTGGTTTAATACAGAACCCTTTACTAAAGAAATTAGTAACCATCTTTACGATATTACTCGTCACGCCACTGGGTATTGAATTAATCAATCAATGAAAGTGCAGCGAAGAATTGAAAGTTTCCTCCCACGCAACGCCCACCAGTTTCACGTCACCGTTTTAAGTGTCGGGATCAAAGGGGAAAAGTTACAGAAAAGCCCGGAAGACAGATAAATCAATATGCTATTCCAGGCAAGGCGTTTCAATTTTCTTATTCAGCGTCTTGTCGTTACGTATATATGCGTAAGCTTAAGAAGGTATCATCGGGAAAATAATACAAATGAACAGTATTATTAGGAATCACTGACTTAAGATATGCCAAGCAATGTACGTACATTGTGAGGCACGTTACAATAGGCGTAGGATGATTGGGGTCCAGGTAAAAATCCTGCACGTCGATTCAGAAAGCAGGCGTTTAAAGTTGCACCCCTCCCTTCCTTCCGTGATAAATTCTGGATTCGCTTGACAACAAGTCACTTACCTTCCGAGGAGAATGTTAATCTGAATATCATCGAAAGTCTCGCGCTGCACAGTGGCTCCCAGAGGGTGAGCCGCGGCGCCGGAAATGTTCCAATATTTTCACTGAAATGACAATTATTCTACATATGTGCTTATTTAATACATTTTACACATAAAATATTTCTGAATTTGAAATATGTGTTTATTTTTTAACTTAAGGCAAGCAACGTAACTGGGCGATGAAAGTGTAAGATAGGCCTATATTCTGAATTGGGCCGCGGAACACTAAGGGCGTCGTGAAACGAAAACGTTTGAGAACCCCTGATAGAATAAACATTCTTTATATTATTAGTTGTTACAAACAGTATTTGTTTTTTGTTTCTTTTTGTGTTTTGTGTATAACTCTGTATGCTTGGGTTTCTTCCATAGTTCATTGAAAAGAGCCAATAAGATTTGAACTTTCAGCCCTCCCCCAGGCGACGAGGGAGGAAGTATAAATATGGCATCTGACAGAGGACTGGACAGAGAGTGTTTATGAACCGGATAGCAGACGGGAGAGTGATCTTCGGTCTCCAGCGACCTCCCATGAGAAAGAGCATCCCGAGGCGGTTCCACCGATGCTAGCTTCCACTTGGCAGTTCTGCCGTGGGGCTCAAGTTAGAGGAATGTAAATAATGTAAATTAGAGAATTATTGGAAGAATCCGAGCCTTGTTTTGTTGAATTGTAAATACATGTATAAAGCCCATTTCTGCGAGTTTTCAGCAATCACCCTGCAACATGAATTCAGTAAGTTCTTGCCTGTGATTGATTCTTTGGTTCCGAGCGCTCTGGTGAGGAAAGGGATGGGAACCCAGGACTAACGAGCCTATTTAGTTGTTTATTTGAGTTTTTCCTGCCAGGAGCGGCCCGGTAAGGGTGGAGTGTTGCGGAACAGAGAATAACTGAATTAGCTATCCGCACATATTAATTTTCGGGGTTTAAGGGGTGACTCTTTCTGAAGTCTTTCAAGTTGTACAGCCTGGACTGAATTTTACAGCGTCTTGATCATGTATTTGTCCTTTCATCAACACAAGGATTATACTAGTTGTGGGTCCAGACGTCAGAGCCTCGTTAGTCTGCAAAAATTACTACGTGGTAGTAAGGTTGAAACTTCAGAACCTTCTAAAAATGCCCCTTCGTATCGGTACTACAGATCATACATTTGCATAACAAATAGTAATAATCCCAACGTACGTACACAAATATTTGCATTAAATTCAATTCTATGCAACGAGGTTAACAGAAAGTGACGTCACAATTTTGATCGAAATAGTAGGAATTGTACTTCCCACGCTGTGTTTCCTTGCTTATAGAACGACCACCTACAACACCAAGTTACCTGATTTAACATTTGAAGTAGAAAGGACTTGGAACGAGCTTTTCTTTTGTTCTTAGTCGAAGCTAGCCGTTCATTGAAGGGAATTCTCTATACATCAGCATGCAGGAGAAATCGCCAGCATCTTAATTCAGAGGACTTAAGGGTTTTGCGAATTGGACCTTTTCACCTTCAGCAAGTCACAAATACCGCGGGGGCCGTCTGCATCCATGGCGGAAAGGGAAATTACCAAGATTACAGTTAAGCACCTTATCGTCTGTAGGAGACAGAAAACTCGCGGCGTTTTTGAAACATTTCTTTTCACGATAATTGAAAGGAGCTGAGCAGTTTGGTACTTGCATTTAGAGCCGCGACGGCACTTTCTGGTTTCGATAAAGCAGAACTAGGAGGGAATCGAGCGAGGCTTCTTCCTAAAAGAAACTCGTTCGAGTACATCCGCAAGGGGGCCAAGGGTTCGATTCCTGCGGGAGGTACTACTCCGTCCAGAAGAGAAAAACCCTCCGACACTGTCGTTGTCAACTGCTTGCCATGTAATCCTTCCCCTGCATTGCCAAAATGTGTGGCATTCTTCAACACATAGTCGTCACCTTTATACAGTGCCAAGTTTGTATCATCAAGAAGGGATCCATCGGATGAGAGACGTAACATTAAGTTATGGTAAATATGGCGACACGGGGACAATCAGGCACAAGCGAAGGGGAACATTTTCGCCCGTGGTGACTGCGAGAGGAGTAAACAAAAGACAGTCTACTTTAGTTCGCGCCTTCGACGCAAAGCTGTATATGCAGGTTCGGGTCCTACTTTAAGCTGTATATCCAGGCGATGTGAGATAAAGGTGGACTCAAACCAGGGTTGTTAAAAATTCAGGAACCCATAAATTCTAATAGGTTCTATTGGATTCCGCTGCAGGACAGAAACCATTTTTCTCGCACAATTTAAATTCTGTTCAAGTTGCGTATTGTTTCATTGAATAAAGGTTCCTGGACCGAATTTAAATTGATCTGGTAAAATGGTTCCTGGACCGAATTGAAATACTTTACAGCTAAAAATGTTCTTTACGGACCAGAACCCATCTACGCTTACTGATTTTCTCTCCTGGACCGGAATTGAATGTATTTAAAATTCCTGGACCTTTAACAACCGTGACTCAAACTACGAGACAACTTCTCGCGTTCATCCATATATATATATATTTAAAACGGAGAAGTCGTAGTTTGCCTGTGCACATTTATTTCCACTTTCTAGAACCCAAAACTAAGGTATGAACTTAATTACAATATTTATACAGTGCGTCCATTTCGATCTGCAGCCGAGAGATCGGGAGAAACGTGGCGGGCGGCGCTGACGGAGATGCCGACATTTGAGGCCTGTAATGCCCGCTTATTTTTGTGGACATCTTGCAAAACGAGCACTAACCTGTGTTATAACACGCAAAAGTTCTTCTGTAATTCTTCCAAGTTCCACCCTTATATACACAAATAAATACGCTTTAGAAATTATATTAAGAGCCACAGATAATACTCTGTAAAACATTTTAATCATAGTTTTGACCAGTAACGTCCTGCTTAAGTTTATATCCTTGAAAGAGTTTTGTGTCGATGGGGATCGTTTGGAGGTTTCGAATGTGCAACACTGTATCAAGATTACGCTGCAGACGAACCGTTAAAAGCTAATGGTGTTCGTGAGCTTCCTTGCAATCCGAAATCTCCTAGCTCAAGTTTTTTGTTCCTTCGCGACTACAGAGCTGTGAATATAGTGGCAGGCAGATGTAAACCAAGAGCGTGTTAATTTCGTACTGTGCGTAAGAGTGTTATTCTTGGTTACTTGCCGTTACTTGTTTGTGTTATTGCAGTGTGTATGTGTGTTGTGTCAGTCAGACGATTGGAATGCCAGCCGCAAGGTTCACGTTAGAACAAAGAATTTTTATGTATGACACTTACGTGAAAACAGACTCGTGTCGAGACGTGTGTAGGCAATTTGTACAGAAATTCCCAGGCGTTTCACCTCCACATAGAGATACGGTTAGACGTCTTGTCCTTAAATTACGAGAAACTGGATCGTTAATTTTTAAAACACCTAAGCAAAAACGACGGATTCTAACCGAAGCAAAACTCGATGAAATTGGTGCAGCGTTAGAACGTTCTCCAAACAAACCTCTACGCCGTGTTTCACAGGAGATGGGCGTGTCAAAATCATCAGCACATACAGCCACTAAGCTACTAAAATTAAAACCGTACAGAGTTTCTATAGTGCAAGAATTACGGCCCCCTGACAACGTAAGTAGAGTAAATTTCTGTAATTGGGTTTTGCAGAATATTGTAGATGGTATTGTTGATCCACAGTTAATAATTTTTTCGGATGAGGCATGGTTTCACTTGCGTGGTCATGTTTGTTCACAGAACAATAGATACTGGAGCACTGAAAATCCCCGAATAATACACGAAGTTCCGTTACACGATGCAAAAATTGGTGTGTGGTGTGCTGTAAGTGCCAAAAGAATAATAGGGCCTATATTTTTTGAAGACACAATAAATTCAGATATGTACCGCACACAAATACTCGCGCCGTTTTTTCAGTTGTTATCAGATAATGAGAGACAATATGGGTATTTTCAACAAGATTCGGCCACAGCCCATACCGCCGCTGATTCTTTGGACGCTATAAGGGAGGTGTTTGATGACAGAATAATTTCAAGAGGTTTATGGCCTTCACGTTCGCCAGATCTTACCGTATGTGACTATTATTTGTGGGGAACCTTGAAAAATAGAGTCTACCGAAATAACCCTCATAGCATCGACGAACTAAAAGACAATATAAGGGCAGAACTAGGAAGAATTACGGAAGAAGAACTTTTGCGTGTGAATCAAAATTTCATCAAACGATGCCAGGAATGTGTGAATGTAGGTGGACATCACTTTGAACAACTCTTATAACACAGGTTAGTGCTAGTTTTGCAATATTTATATAAATGTCTGCATATGTTCATAAAAATATGCGGGCATTACAGGCCGCAAATGTCGGCACCTCCGTCAGCGCCGCCCGCCACGTTTCTCCCGATCTCTCGGCTGCAGATCGAAATGGACGCACGGTATAACCTATCTCCAAAGATGCAAATGCATTTTCTTGGGTAGACTCAAAAGAAACTTATATAAAGTTCATTTTCTACTCAAATAGACTAATAGGAACTAAGCCCACAGTTTAACATTGAATTCCAAACATTGTACAGGGTGGTCTCGCAGAGGATCGAACTCGGGACCCCTTAATTGTGAGGTAAAAGCGTTACCTTATGCAGCTTAAAAGCAAACTCGCAAACTAAAGTGCACAGTCACTTGTTTTCTCGCTTTTCCTGTGCCTTTGAGACCTGCGAATACAGCGCCACGAGGTCATTCTTACATTGGACAAGCTGTACCTACTGTAATTTGCAAGTAAACATGTAACAGCAGGAAGGATGTAACATTTAAAAATGCCTTATTATTATTAAAGGAAATTTACAAATGAGGATGAACAGAACTGCTTTCGTGGAACTGTCCATTTAATTAAGGTTTACTTCTTTTTAAATAGGCCTAGTATTTCTAAACCAGAAATGTAGCTTCCGTTTTCCTTACACTCACCTCATCATCCCCCTTCAACAAAATAGTAAAAATTGGCGAGTTAGATCTAATTATACACCAAGAAAGGTAGCAAAGAACAAATTCTCTCTCTCGTATTGAATCCAAGTGATGGTAAAATGATTCTTCCAGCATTGTTGTGTCTTGTTCTTGGTCGACATCTTCCAGGGCAGCCTTCAACATAGGTTCTCTCTCGCCGTTCGCTGGAAACAAGGAACTCCGCCGCAAGTAAAATCTCCAGCAAGATGTCTTCTCACATTATTCGATTTGCAGGAAACCGTGGCCCTTGGCAGGCGTCCGGAAATTGAGTTAAAGCACTGCTTGGCCGTCTTCTTTCAACGTTGTTTCTTGTCGCCGGCGACATCCTGTCTTCGGGTATTCCCTTAACAGGGGACAGATTGCTTTTACATTGATTCCTTCGTTTCCATTCGAGAGGGTTCTCTCTATCCCGCACCTAACAAAGTAAAGCAAGATATCTGTTTCTCTCCGGCAAAAACATTTTGAAGCATTCCATTAGAAGAAATGCTAGTCTCCTGTTGAAGGTTAGCTTGTGTCAATTTCCTCTTCATGTTGTATTTTGCCGTCACTAATGTTTGCTCTAACTACACTTATGCTCGGATCAGGACAGGACCCATGTTTAAAATGCGATACAAACCCCTGCAAAATGTGCCTCCAACGAAGACTGAACCTGGGACCCCTTGATTTAAGCATCGCCACTACAAAATCGGGTAGGCTTTGCCGAAAGCGTCCAGTGGTCAACTAATAATCTACAGAGAGTTCCAGGTTCGAGTCCTTGGCTTAGCATGGGTGTGAGTGTCCACCATTTTAATTTCATCCTCATCGTCACAAGTAGCAGAATAGTGACTTGAAATAGAAAATTCACGCTTCTTTTCTTCTTCTGCCAAACAATTGTTAAAGTTCATACAAATTCAAGAGGTTTTGAGATATTTGTGTTCTACGATACGATTATTTGGAATCAGGAATACATTAAAAATGCTATTTAACATAGGAGGGGCGTTGCAAGAAGGTGGTCGAGGGTGATACCGACTCTTCTGCTCACCCAAAGAGCCTACAAGAGAAACTTGCAAGTAGAGCAAGAAATGAATAGAGGGAGAGAAAGAGACCAAAGAAATAGATAGAATGAGATGGAAATAGAGAATGAATAATAGAAACAGGACACCGAAAGAGATGGAGAAACAGGATCGGAGAGTGAGAAAGAAAGACGGGGTAAATAGACCCTTGAGTCTGCTGGAACGAAAGTCTCTGGCGACACTACTGCAACACAGAATCTTGTCTCCCGAACGATTTGTCTGGATTCGCTAAAGAAATCATGGACAATTTCCCCCAAAAGTTTTGTCACTGTTTAAGTCTACTTTATGCTCAGATAGGCTAATCAGAGATTAGGCCTGTATATTGCTACCTCCGGCTTGGGTATATCAACCTCCCAGGATTCGTGGGGCCGTCTGCGGCATAGAGGTGGATAACCAATACTCCATCAGTAATTGCGATTTATTGATAGGACGTAAAGGTAATTAGAAAGTGGAGGATACACTTTACAGACTTGGGCTTCAACAACAATTTGAGAGATATCATTTCAACATATTCACAGAAAAATGTCCCAATCTCGGCGATATATCTTATTTGCCTTGCAGCAACCATGAAAGGCTACTGGAGTAGGGATACGCTGCACTTTCATTGCTTCCTGGCAACCCTAGAGAGTCACTGAAACTGGAATTCCTGCCCTCCTCCCACGGCTCTTGGCCATTATATCGCAGATTTTACTCCAAAATTCAACGATTTAGGCCCTTGTCTTGCGTCCACAGTAGGCCTTTGTTGTCGATTTGGTGTTTTAAGTCCACTTTATGCACAGCAAGGCTAATCGGGCATGGACCTACAGTTTAAAGTGGGATCCGAACCACTACGAGCCTCCACCGGGTATCGAACCCGGGACCCCTTGATTATAAGGCGCCATCGGAGAGGCCTTTTGGTCTGATAAATACGACACGTACACATGGACCATATGGTAAATACGAACGACAGGAAACCGTTTAATGCCTAAATCTCAATTTCATGGGAGCGCTTGTTTCACTTTTAAGATGTATGTCAATGTTCCATAAGCGCCATTGTAGAAATATCCATTAGTTTCGCTTCTTTATTTACTCCCAATTTCATTTTAATGATTTATTATATTGTAGCACCTGTTGATTCAACTTCTCTCCCCACTTTCATTGAAAGATATTCATTAACAAAAATGTTGTTCCAACTCAAAGTTAATAAGTTTTGAGTGCTGCCATCTATTATTCTTTTAAGTTACCTTATTTTTCCACCTTGTGTTCTTGGCCTCAACTCTCATCAGCCATCCTGTAGGTAAGAGGCTTGCCTCTACAAGTAACTTCTTATATGTGATAGTTTCAATGAGTCAATATTGTATTATAGAATATTTATCACCTTTCACTGCTTCAAAATTAATGTTTAAATAGAGAGGTGAATAAATACAGGCAAACAGAACAAAGCTCACTTCAACAAGTGAGCTACTTTCAGTGAGCCACTTTCACACGACTTCCGTTCTTGTGATGTCGGCGCTGCAGTTTTAAACGACTCTTTCTTGCCGTTCTCTAGCTACTGGTTACTCGTCCCTAACGCAATGTTTTACTTCGCTTTTACAGCAACATAAAACTCACGAACAAAGCTGCTTGATGGTACAATACACGAGAACCTTTTTACCACAGGAAGCTCTCGTGTTTTTCGACAACAATTCCATTGGAAAACTCCCAATTTCCAGCCGGCAGTTTAGTGGAAAAGCCTCTTTACAACTAATTTTATCATTCAATCTTTATTGAATTCAACACAAATCTCAATCGTTACTTTCCAGGAACTGTTACTTCCATTACCTTCAATTGTCAAATGAAACCTTCGACATGCGTATTCAGAGGTTGGATAATTTTACGTTCGTATTTGGGAAATAAGGTTAAATTTTGTTCTGCCACCTGAATACCGAATGATCTGGATTATACGTTGCTAAAAAACTGATACTGTGTAATTTGAATCATCATAACTATCAGTGTGGAAGAAAGTGTTCAGTGTCATGCAGTGGTTACGTTTTCGTTTGTTTCACAGATAGGCTAATCGGGAATGGACCTGCAGTTTAAAGTGGGATCCGAACCACTAATATGTGCCCCCAGCAGGTATCGAACTCGGGACCGGAAGTGACAAGACAGGATAAAGATTGAAACGGATGGTACGGATATAGAGAAGGGGGGAAAAGGCTACAAACAAATGAAGATAAGAGATGTACAGATGATGTAGAGGAAGACAGCGGACATGATAAGAATCAATTGTATTTTGTTTCTTTTGCGCCGCTTTTCTGACGCTTTTGGATAATCGTGACAATGAGGAAAGTGATGGTTAGATGAAAAATACCCATGCCGATAATCCAACCAGTGAACTTCCGTGGTAAGTTAAAAAAAAAATATGTGCCAAAGATGGACAGAAAGGAGTAGGGAAGAGTGGAGAGGAGTGGTGTGGGTTTGAATTTGATAACCAGTGTGCGAATTAAGGGGGGGGGGGTTGCCGGGTATTCCCCCAACACACAAGAAATGTTATCCCGGCAAGAGAATGTTATTTTTATCCCTTCAAATAATGGAATTGAAAGCACGTAGTCTACCATTTGAACTATGGAAAAGCACCACTGAAAAATCATTTGGGAAACACTTACTTAATATTTAAAACCTTCGCATCCTGCTTCTCGTCTAAAGTTCTATTTTGAAATATTATATTGATTACTTAGTAACAGTGTCATCGGGTGCAGTGATTTTACAAATAATAATAAACATGAAGGTAGGTTAGGTGGACATTAAATTTGAACTTTGGTAATAGAAATTTAGTCAATTCTTCTCAGTGCTACTACCAGTATTCAATAGCTTTCTTTGTGTATGAATTTGGATATTCTAGAATGTAAATATACTATGTAACTAACTTATAAAGCTTATCATAAGAATTAATGTTAGAACAACTGTTCTCAATAAGTTTCACAATTAAATTGAAAGAAATGCTTCTACAGGAACAGCAGCAGAACAGTAGCACATACTAGAAGTACACTGGCACTCAACAAATGACAAAACACTCATATTCTATAACTGGAACTATTGGAATTTTATTACTATCTTCAAATTATTATTATTTTCTTAAAGGCAACCTTATGTTAACATTCACATTTATTTTTTTGTTCTTTCACATTTATATTATCTTATGACTAATATTTCTGTAATGAGAATATTCGTAATTGTAGGTATTGTGAAATTCTTTATTTCTCTTTAGTGTAATCAAGCTTTCTGTATTCATATATTGTCATATTATATTATATATACTTATATTTGCTTATGTAGCTCATGACAAGGGTTAGGTGGTAGAGGAGCCAACGGCTGAACCTCGCCCGCTAAATAAAGGAATTATTATTAATTATTCTAAGGTGCTTAGAACCGCAAGGCAGTAGTTTATTTTACTGACTGGTAACATCTATCACTTTACAAACCCCCCAAAACCACCCTCCCCCCAAATTAAATCACAAATTTTCCACTGAGTGGACACCCCCCCCCCCCCAAAACCAAAAAACATAATTCGCACAGTGTTGATAACGACACATTCGGGAAAGATGAAGAATGCATTTCTGCAGCATTAGCTTCATCATCACGATTGGGATGAATGATGATTAGACAAAAGAAGAGACACAATGATCTGGGCGGGAATCGAAGCTACAACTCTCGGTGATGAAATCTCGAGTCAAACGCGTAAAGAAGACCGGCTTTCAAAAATGAACACAAGCCACACGTTGATGCTGACGTCGACGCTGATGGTAAATACTAAAGTAGAGCACTCCTGCCATCACCCATGCCTAGGGCTAATGTTACGTCATCGCGGAATATTCCAGCCCTACCTGATACACGTGGACTACGCGGGGAAAGTTCGGAAGTAGGCGATGGCCTATTATCACGGCTCGCTGGCCTTCTACAAGGACCTTCTGAAACTTTACGGAGGCAGTTGAGGCGGTTCGTTAAAATTTGTTTCTGGTGGAGAACTTAATCGAGGGCTTCGTGTGATTAAGTTCGTCACTTGCTACAAAGGCGCCGACAAGTAGGTGTGAAGGTGGTCTTGGAACACGGTTTTTGAACACTGGTCGGTAATCTTCACGGTAACAACGCAAACAGAGCTACTCGGGAAAGAAAAGGAAGGGGCGCTCTCTCCCCAAATGATTCGTGCTGACTATTTATTAAGTTAACAATATGTGAATGTGTATGGCAACTTTTGAAGGTGACGCAGTTTGAAACACTGGTGTTGATTTTCAGGAGGAGGGACAGATTGAATGGCGTCTTTGCTCACGCAGCCACGCTTTCTCCTCCCTTCATAAAAAGTATGCAAGAGAGACACGACTATCCTTTATAGAGTCGTTCTTTGCACAAGAAATCAGTGGTGACAACTCTAATATAATTACCCTGTGACTGGTTAAAAATTACTCGGTTTTTACTTAAAATATCGCATTCGCCATCAATTCTTAATCTTTAAGTTTCATGCCCTAAACTATTTTGTCAGCGGACGCTCATCAGGAATGTAGATACTATAGTTCTCGTGGGAACTCGACCCCAAACCCCCTCCCGACAGATAACAGGATACTTTGTAAACAAGGATTCTAGGCAATGGTGGGTCAAATGCAGGACAGACGGCAAAGAAAAGGAAAGGCATAATCTTGCTTTTCATATTCCAAAGCACGCCACTAGACCTGGGGTTCTATTCCCGGTGAAGGTGGTTGGAAACCAACTTTAAACTCTTCACATAATGAGAGATGACGCCAGAGAAAATGAATGGAGAAACAGAACACGGAGGAAGGGGGAAGGGCAGTCGCATTTAATATACCACTGCAACCAATACCAGAAATCTAAAAGAGCATTTATGTATCTTGTTGTTTTCTGGTGAATGGGCTACTCTTTGGCACCGTCACTGCATAAAGAAAGAACTACATAAGAAGATTCCCATGTCATTCCTCTCACTCACTATATTTTATAATCAGTAATTATTAGATGTGACGTATAAATTACTAAATTAAAGGTAGCCAGTAATCTTTTTCGTGGCAGAGGGATCCTGTATTTTTTTATATTCACTGAACACTTTTTGATACACATGGTCGATGTGAGGCAGCATATTCAATACGGAACCTCATGAAGTAAATTGAAAAGTGGTACAATAGCAGTTGATATAATATGTGAATAAGGTTGGTAAAAGAAGGGGGGATATGGGAGAATTCCTCCCCTCTGGTTGCTAATTTTTGGCACTTGGCGGGGAAACGACATACATCATTCATATCGTATCCCAATGCTTCAGAGTAGTTACTGGAATTCGCAGCACCCTATCACACTGTGCATGTGATTGCATAGCATTGCACAGTTCAACAGCATCCCGAAACATAGGACTATATTGGTTTTTTTATTGAGGTCAAAACCCCTTTCTTTTGGACTTCATTTTTGTGAAGAAAATTATCTCCAATTTCCAATTCATAACCGAACTCAAAATGTATTTTTATATAGCTGAAGTCCCCTTTAAAAAATTTCACGCGTGCGCTATGTGCAGAAGTGTTAATTTTGGTAGCGAGATGACGCCCTCCCGCCCCCGATCTGCACCTCTGGCGAGGATTGATTTTGATTGACTTCTTGTATAACGCTAGAAAACACTGTATCGTTTTCCATTATTCGAAAAAACCCAACAAAAAACATGAAAAAAGTTGTGAACACCCCGTGCTTGCGGCATGCATGAGACGGCGCTTTTGCCCCGAAAGCAATCACCAAAGTTGCAAACACTCGCGGAGTCAGAAGGCGGCCACCTAATAAACTTATTTACATGTTAATTGGGTCCGTGTGACTGTCCCTCAGAACTCCTTACATGTCTCTGAAGGAGGGGGGGGAGCGGGGAAAGCGGGGAGGGGGGGGGGCAAAAATTCAGAGGAATCCCACACGACACGATTGAAAGCGAATCGCTGGCAGAGTGTGGCTCTCCTAGATTAATTCCTCAATGCGCAACCTCCTCCCACACGACGGGTTTCCCTTCAGAAATCCTCCCAAATACATAAAACATGAAATCGCCATAGAGCAGGTTAATGATATAGCCTGCCTTTTTTCTATCATGGTGCTCCCGGATGATTTGTACGTACATGTTGGTGAGAGTTCGTTCCATCTTCACCTATATACACCTACCTTCCTTATACCATGCTGCTTGCCCAGAGCCAGCCTCTTGACGAGAAACACGCCATTTACAAATCTGTTTCGCCTTATAATAAAGGAGTCCCGGAATCGATACCCGCTGAAGGCACATAGTGCTTCGGATCAAACTTACAAAATGAACTTTCAGTTCCGATCAGCCTTTTTGTGCATTAACTTTAATGCTTGCTTGCTTGAATTCGTAAGTCCACTTTATGAACAGAAAGGCTAATCGGAAAACTCAATATACTGACCAAGGCAGAATTTGCTTTTCTTAAAACATAAACTAAACGTTACGTTTCAACCTTCTAGCAAGGTCTTCTCCACTGTCTGTACCAAATACAAAATACAAAATTTGTAGAAGACCTTGCTAGAAGGTTGAAACGTAACGTTTAGTTTATGTTTTAAAATTAAATAAATTCTGCCTCGGTCAGCATATTGAGTTTTTGGTTATCATGGAAACAAGGCTTAATGGTGTTATCATTAGGCTAATCGAGGCCGTACCTACTGTTAAAAGTGGATCCGAATCATCATGTGCCTCTTCCGTGTACTCCTTGAAAACAGTTACTATTCATAGTAGTATTAATTTTATCTCAGTTGCGAAGAAGAGTATTAACTGAATTACTATTCAGATTAGTAATTTTAACTCAATTTACGAATAGCAGGTGGATAAATGTAACTATACTCTATTCCCGGATTCTGTGGAGCTAGGCGCGCATAGAGGCTGGGAAAGGGCGGGGGGATCGAGTGAGCAGAACAAAACAGTACACGCTGCTGCAAAGGCTGGTATCTGCAGTCGCTCCTCCCCCTCCACGCAGTCCCGTTCCCTCTCACGTGTTCATTGGTACAGCCGTCTCATATCACAACTTGCGCAGACACTTGTTATCGATCGCTTGCTCCAGAGATACCCGGGACAGAGTATACAACCTAGTTACTCTTAAAACCTCCTACCCTTAGAGGCTCAAAGAATAATTTTACCCTTAGGTACATTAATGCATTTGGTAATCTAAGTAGAGAATAGTATGTTTATATGTATATTAGATTTATTAATCACACTCGCAAATCATGTTATACAGTAAAACTTCGCTTAATCCGGACAGGCAAAAAGGGGGAAAAAAAGCAGAATGCAAGGTTTTAAATGTGGCTAGAAGTCAACAAGAGAACTTTCAGTTAATCCGGACTTTCGTTAAACCGGTCAACTTATCCCCCCATTAGTTCGGATTAACGAGGTTTTACTGTAGTTCTGCTTTTAGTTTTCAACCGAATTTATTGTGGAAGTAAGTTAGCAATTACTTTTGAACTAATTTCCAGACGACTATGTACTACATAGTAGAGAGAAGGTAAATACATTTTTGTCAGGTTTATAAAAGTAGCTATATTTCACTTCATTTCACGGCACATAAAACAAGTAGCACTTGATACTTCAAAAGAAGCGTTGAGGTCAAGTTCTTGCGTGGCTTCCATCCGTGCCTTAGGAAATAGTTCTATCCATTATTGCATTCTGCACTGATCGCAGACATCAGAAACAGCAATTTCCATTTCTTCTCGTGTCTTTCCTTTCAAGCCAACAAAAACAAGTATCGGAATTTCCTCTTGGCAGGCGAATCAAACTGAAAACTCAGAAGTGGAAGAGAGTCCAGATGCAGGAAAAGTTATATTTTAAGTGGAGATATAATGAAGTTTGCTTCTGCAGGGTTTCATGTCTTTATAACATGAATGAAGTCCAGGTAGTGTGCCCTGCAAAGCCGCTAATGGTTAGTTATGTGGTTTCAGATTTCAAGGTCGCAGTCAAGCCATCTCCAGCAGTATAGATAGATAGCTCAACCAGTCAGCTCTAGGCCGTGTACAAATCTGCAAGTGTACCGTTACGTTCCTTTTCGTCGCGTTTGTATGCCGTCCATGGGGCTGTTCATTGCCAAACTTTTCCGGTGGCGGCGCCACCCCTGTTGTGTCAATAAAGAATTTCGTTCGTCATTTGTTTGCCCTAAGCTTTACATTGGAGCGCGATGGGATGGCTATTCAAACGTCATTTTCAATGAAGGTAAGAATTTCTCGTGTAAATCGATAATAAATATGGGTTTAGCAAAGCTTTAAGATTATGTAGCCAGTCATAAGTTTCCGAAAATTACATTCTCCTGAAACTAAGAATTAATATATTAAAGCGCAACGGCAGGGTTGGGCAAACGGGCTAAATATAGTGTGTTTATGCACAAAGAGCACTAAACCTGACGTCATTAAGGTCGTCCCTAGCTGACATGGGTTGATAATACAAAACTTTAAATTTTTACACTACGCTTTGTTTTTTTTTCTGGTTGCGAGTATGTGTAATTCAACGGCAGGAGTAGGAATCAGAGAAACTACCAAAATTGTAAAGAAAGAATGTATTAAGTGCGTAAGGGCATGATATTTATTAATATACACTATGTCCTCCATATCCGATAAAATAATATTAACGTATGTTTTCATTCTATTAAACAAACATTTTCCCCTCGTATTTTCGCCCTTTGTTTCTTTTTGCCAACAACAATTTTAAAATTATAATTCCTCTAAATAAGAATCCCCAGTGGTTGCGAGACATGAAGCAGAAGATAAAATATTATATATAATAACTATTATTCTTGATAAATATGTGTATATAAAACAAAGGACCATATTTACTAGCCACGTGGAAAAGTATGATATCACATGAAAAAAAGAGTCAGTTTTTAATAAAAACCATAAAAATAAAAGTACAGTCGCGCCGAATTATTATGTATTATTCTTTACCGGATTCACAACAAAAAAAGCACTGAAATTGTGAAAATTGCAAATTACGTTAACAAGTGCTGTGCAAATTTTAAGGCTTTTTTTGAGTTCCGATATCTTTAATGTTGTTGACGATCGTCTTATTAAAATTCTTAGCAGCATCTTCAGCATCAAATTCCCCATGTATTTAAATGGGAGAACAAATGCCCATCAAAAGCGTGGGGACACAACAGGGCTGCTGCCACCTACAATAGTTTGCTTTGACCAGGCCCATTCTCCGAATCAATGGTTTCCGAGTAGTATAGTTGCCACTTTTCCCGCCAGGTGTCAGTTCGAACGTCTCACAAGGCGCTCTGGGGCGCAGGCGAACAGTGCGGAAGCAGAAGGCAGACGCCGACCAAACGGCATAGTGATCTCTACCTATTTATTACTATTGAAAAGATGGCATGTTATATCTTCTTCTGCATTTTATCGATAAATGTGCCAGTAGCACTAACTCTTACAATCTGTCTCGGGAATCTGTGGAGAAAGATAGCGCATAACGGTAAAAAAGGGGAGATAGCTAGTGGGCGGAACAAAGCAGTGCGCGCTGCGGCAAACGGCTGGTGCTTGCATCCGCGTTTTCCACTTTTCCTCTCAGCCGTTCATTGGTCGAACCCTCTCGAGTCCTACTTGTGTAGAGGACTTGCAGTAAACGTTGCCTGTACAAAGTGAAAGTTGCAACATGGCTGCCAAGAGTAGCGATACAGTTAATTGAAGCGTGTACTCGTCGCGCTACCACCTCTCCCCTCCAACTCCAACTATGCCCCAAATTCGGACTTTTAAGCTTAACGCGGGGAAACGCGGCAACAGAACTTCTATCTTCTCCTTCCTTTTCTTTGCTCTTTCCTCTTCTTTCTTTCTTCTTTTTCTTTCGGGGGGGGGGCAAGGACGGAAGAAAAGAAGAAGACAGAGAGATAGAGATAGAGCAGTTGAGGTGTGTGTGAGAGAGGGGGGAACCCTTTCCTTCCCTCTCTCCCTTCTCTCTCTCTATCTCTCTCTCACTCTCTCTCTCCCAGGTGGGTGGGGATTTCCTAGATGAAGAAGAAAGTTACTTGCTTTCTCCCTCTCTCTTTCTCTCTCCCCCGCATATCTCTCTCTCTCTCTCTCTCTTTCTTAACCTCTCTCTCTTTCCACAAGAAAGAGAGCAAGAGAAGAAGGAAAGAGAAAGTGAGAGCAGAGAGAGACAGACCTCCCCCCCTCTCTCTCTCTCTCTGATTCTTTCCTTCTTTCTTTCTCCTCTTCTTGCACTACAGAGAGAGAGAGAGAGAGAGAGAGAGAGAGAGAAAGCAGAATACCGACGAGGAGAAGAAGAGATTCTCTCTCTCTTTCTCTCTCAGAGAGAGAGAGACACTCTCTTTCTCTCTCTGAGTGAGAGAGAGGTGGGAGTCCCTTCTCTTTCCTTCTGTCTCTCTCGCGAAAGAGAAAGAAAAGAGAAGGAAGACAGAGAGAGGAAGGTAGAAGAGAGAGAGAAGTATCACCCCCTTCCCACCCGAGGCAGTTGTCTGCTTCCATTGAAATCAAATGGCGTAACGCCCACTGCGAGTACAGGGAAACGCGAGGAAACGAAGCGCGGTATTTCAGTGCCAAAAGTCTGCAGGTTATCTTAAATGTTATCGGCCTGTAAGACGCCGGAAACGCGTCTGTTGCCACGTTTCTCCGCGTCTCGGTGGGCGTCAAGCTTAACGGCAAGGGGATTTCGCGGGTGGAACGATGCTTTACGCGACAGCAGCTGTCTATTCGGAAACGGGTTTAACGCAAGTGCGCATGCCCTAACAGGGCGAGACCAGTATCAAAATAGGGGTGACGGTTGCAAATGAAACGCAGACGAGGAAGCAGTTTCATGAAAACAATTGCTGAAACAGTATTCAAATTGCAAGCGTAGTAACTATAAAAAAGTGACAACTAACTAACAAGTTAATAACTCTCAATCATTAATACACAGTCTAAGCAGGAGTATATTTGTAGCAGTCCAATGTGGGGTAAAGGTTCAGAAATTCTAGGGCTAGTGTCGCGTTTCAACAAATTCGATTTGAGGCACAGATTCAAGTAACTTTCTTTGAATTTATTACACACTATTTGTCGTAGCTTTCTGGTGAAATGATTGATTGATTGATTTGGTGTTTTAATTTGGTTGTCCACTTTATGCACAGTAAGGCTAATCGGGACTGGACCTACAGTTTAAAGTGGGATTCGAAACGCTATGTGCCTCCACCGGGTATCGAACCCGGGACCCGTTGATTACAAGGCGACGACGCTATCACTGCGCCATCGGGAAGGCCCATCTGGTGAAATGAAAATTATTCTCTAGAATGTAGTTCTCCAATTATTCAAAGAGATGTTCATGTATTGTTCTGAGCTCAAGAAGCAGGTGAAAGCAAGTGTACAAGGTTAGGGGCAGTGACGCCGCCAAAGCGGGAACAGGAGGGACAGAAGTCCCATCCTGGTCGACCAGCTCGCCCCTGACAAATAAGAAAAAATTGATAAGCAAATACACTTTAAGCCATTGGGGTATATTCAATGTGACTGTCTCACAGAAAATATTCTCTCTCCCCCCTCACTTTCGTGTTTTTCAATGAGCATTCTTGAGCCTGAGTGTAGTAGGGAAATGGCACATCCGTACATTACCCACGATTCAAACCTAAGAACCCCATTTGTCAATGTCGTTCATGCTTTCTTCACTCAAGAAAAGAGGTCATTTTCAATCGTGATCAAAAGATCCGTCTGTGCGAAATTTAAGCCTTGTGGGTAATTTGTATCATCTGGCATTGTCTTTGTTCCCCCTCCCCCTCATTCTGCATCAATATGCAATCAATTCATTTGCATCCTTTCTTCAAGGGATCCGAAGCAGTCTGTGAAAGTTGAGAACCAAAAGAAACACCTAAACCGTTACATTCAAATATTGACATTCCCTCTGCTTGCTTTGCATGAAAGGCTTTTTTGTTTTAACCCAGGAAGCTAAACCGAAGAAAGTCATTAGCAAAGAAAACAGTGGAAAATTGACATTGAATTTTCGAATGTTTAGTTTTCCATCTTTTCGTTCATGAATCTTAAGCTGCTTCGAGAGAGAAAAGTCAGTGGATTGGTGTATCCATCGAGGACTGCAATGTCTATCTGTGAGTACTACACAGAATTCATGTATACGTGTACAGTCATGGTGGCTTTAGAACTGTGACCAAGCACGTTATCCTGAAGGCAAGCAACCCAGAACGAAATGTTGCACTACATAACATTCAAGTGTATACGATTATTTTCATGATACCCAAACAGATATTTTTAGCATTTATTGTTGAATACAGATAACAACAATGGGGAAATAAACAATGAAATTATAAAACCAGCTCTCTGGGATATCTCCATAACCTTCTATAGCAGGGGTGGCCAACGCGTCGACCGCGGTCTACCAGTCGACCGGCAAGCCGCGAGAGGTAGCCAGCGGTGCTCTGTAATATTATACGGATTTTATTATGCATGGTCACAAAACATTTAATTACTTACTTCTCAGTACTTTCAACTGTTGTATCAGGAAAAAAGCTTTGTTGTAACAGTTAATTTCTTTCTTTGTTGAATCACATAATAATATGCAAGTCATATGACGTGATAAACTCATTGGCGGAATGCAGTGTCAAGTGTCTGGAAAAAAGTGAACTGACTGCTGAAAAGTACTAAATAGTTGTGTATTGTTTTTACTGATGCCCAGCAACAAGTGAAATACTTTTGTTAAAATGAGTGTTTATGAAAGAAAAAATGTAGTAATTATGTTTATGTAAAAAAAAAAAGAAGTTTTTTACCTTCTCATTAAAAGGATGAAAAGATGCTAATGATGAACTGGGGAGATACGGCCTAAAAGAGGTGCCAGACTCACAGTACTGAAGTTAATAAATAAGCAAATAAATAAATAAATACATAAAATAAAAATCAATGTCAATTTTATGGTATTGGCCCTTTGCTTCCTTTTTAGGCTCTCGTTGTTAGGTCTAATAAGATAAGTAGACCGCCAGTGATTCTTGAAATGTAAATTAGCCCTCAAACGAAAAAAGGTTGGCCACAGCAACAAAACGCAAGTACAGTAAAACCTCGTTAATCCGAACCCCGTTCAGCTGGACTTTGCTTAATCCGGGCAGGCAAAAGGGAAAAAAATAATGCAAGATTTTAAATGTGGCTAGAAGTCAACAACAGAACTTCCCAAACAAAGGGCAGTCAATCCCTGATGAAATTCTGCTTTCCGCAAATTTTGTACTGTACTGTATAGTGTATTTAGGCCTATGCCCTTTAAATACACCATAATAAACATGTTTTGTTGCTATAAACGGAGATTTAATACACTTTCTACTGTTCTTTTAAAGTTATTTAAGTTAATCCGGACTTTCGTTAAACCGGTCAACTTATCCCCCCCCCCATTAGTCCGGATTAACGAGGTTTCACTGTATCATGGAATTACTGACAAAAAATTATCTATACTTTATTGTTATTATATCAGATAATAGTCCCGATCAAGGGCTTTAAACATACCCTGTCTCAGCTTTGTATGTTTTCTATTTATGAAATATTATTTTCCTTCAAAATGTTTCAAAATATGAATTCCTTTTTTTTTTTAATATGAACAATCAACAACGGTGAAGCTCTTGATCCCAAAAATGTAGAAATTTGAAGTTCTCTCTTAATGGTAACTTTTTAGAATTCAATAAAATTTGAAATTTTGAGGTACAAAGGTCATATGTCACTTGTGCCTGTGTATTTCTTGAATGAACCCAGAGTGTATTGAGTCAATGAACAATCCTTTGAACATGACACGACAATCGTTCTCCTTAATATGGTTTCGTAATACGAAAGTGGTACTATGGGGATTACCTTTCCCTGCATAGTGGATGGTCCACAAAACGTTACATGTAGCTTCATTGAAGGATCTTGTTGGACCGGCATTGGTGCGCATCCATCCGCTCACTAAAGTAGGTCTTGGCCCTTACGGTCATCAGTGGGGAGTGGCGTGAAGCGAAAAGAATTAAATGCAAGTGTCCAGTTCGATCGACAACACGGAATCATCCTATTGAGCAACAGAAAAAAAAAGACCTCTACTTTACACATTGCGTCCTCCGGAGGGGGTGCTTTTGTTGCGAGTTGCTGGTCTCTACCACAACCGGAAGCTGGTCAGTTCCGCTCCAGGTTCCCAGGGGGATGATGTCACCAGCTCTACGGGAAAGGTGTTTGTGAGACGAGGGATTTTCTGCCCGTTTAAGCGCCACTGGGTTCGGTCTTGCATGCGTGTTTTCTTTCAATACACCAGCACGCTCAAAAAAAGGGTGTTGACGAAACTCAAAACCAAAAGGAACAGTCGTTGTGGGTTTCGAAGCGAAACACGGGAAAATATTTTGAATGGTAGATCGCCGTTTCATTCGACAACTTTTCTAGTCTTTATAAGATATGAAAGTGAATTTCCATTGGCCTGCTTATCCTCAAGCCATTGATAACTTGAGATTTAAGCCAATTTCATGCACAGATAGGCTAATCGGGACGAAATCTATAGTTTAACGTGGGATCCGAGCCACTACGTGCCTACGCAGGGCATCGAATCTAGGATCTCTTCATCACAAGGCGACAAAGTTACCACTATGCCATCGGGCATGTCCTTATTGATAACTGAATAACCAATTGTGCTGTCCTGGCGTCATTTGTTTTGTATTAGTACAAAAAATAACAGAAGATTGGTTTATTTTACTTCGCTTTTCTGCCACTTTTGACTAATCGCGAAGATACGGATGAGAGATGATAAGATTAAATTGGTGAAGGGACACTATGTAGGATTCGATAAGTGGTGAACTGAATTAGTACTTTTCAATAGGACTTCAAATTCAACACTCTGCTTGCTTCTTTCCTTCTAGAATAATGTCTTTAAATTCCACACCAGCACGTACTAACTCCTGATTATTGGAACCAATTTAAATATTTACTATCTCGACCTTCTCTGCGAGGTCTGCGGTTTTATACATCCCGACTCTATCCTCATCCTGGACCTCTCGGATGTATCGCACTAAATATATATCTGGAGAATCACCCTTTATTTGATCAGAAGTGGTAACAAATAACACATCAACTGCATTTTTCTTAATACTTATTTCTGCCTGGTGCAGTTTTTAGAAAAGGCAGTCAAAGAAAGTCAGAACAAAAACCTTTTAAAAGAAAAACATCGATGCTAAAATTCAGACCACCGATTTCCAGTTCTACTTGTCTACCACCTAACACTCTCTTCGAGGCTTCCGGAAAATATACCAGTTTTACATTCGGGAATTTTTGCATTTGACTGCCTGAAAATGCATTTTCGGTCAGCAGAAAATTTACATTTTACGTCTCTTCGAGTTCACTTGCCTAAACGAAGTGGAGGCACTTAGAATAAGACGACGTTTCTTTGGCACGATTGGGATCGCTGGTTGTGTAGATACTCTGTAGTAGTCTCCACTGCTTCTTCCTGCTCTGACGTAACGTCATGTCTTGGTGAGAGAGAACTACAATTTTCGCCTCTACGTTGTGGAGAGTACCGTCTGGGCGGAATAGGGCTACGTCGTTCTTAGTAACGCCATCTATCTGGAGAGTTTTGCCCTTGTTCTGGACGAGGCCTGTAGGAGTTTCTCTGTCTTTCTTCTGATCTAGGTTGAAATCCCTCCTTCCTAATCCTCTGTTGAATCTTCGAGGACGTGAGAAATTTCCGCCTCGACTTTCTGAATCCGTCTGGATATTCCGGATCTTAAAACTTTTATTGCCTGCAGGCTCTTTATTTTTGGGGTCTTCTTTATTCTTCCAGGCATCAGGGTCATCATAAATATCAAAGTCCTTTAAAAAATGCGTCAACTCATCCACAGTCCGCGGAGCGTGCGCCAGGCAAAGGTTCGGAATGCGATACGGCAACTGTCCAATGATCAAATTGAGAACTTCATTCTGATTCAAATTGTCAGCTAGGTTTCTCTACGCTGCGTAGACACTCCAGGCAAAACTCTTTAAGTTGTTGTGGACCAGACACCTCCGGTTTCTCACAGCCGCTAGTTGTCTTTGTTTCGCTTTTTCAGAGGCAAATTCCTCCTTAAAGCGTGCGCCGAAACCAGCATAATTTACAAAGTTGTCCATATTACCATCTAACCAATGCTCAGCCTTGTCGGTTTAAACCCTAGGTAATAATTATTCTAATCTTAGTGCTCAGATACTTGCATTAAGTCGAAACTGACATTTAACTCACGCAGATATCTTTCGGCAGATTGAGCTTCAATATCGCCTTTAAACTTCGGAATGTTCGCGATATCAGCTATTCTGGGCATCTTAAACTCTGTTCTGCGTCGAGGAGAAAAACCGTCATTACTATCCTTTTTTCTAGCTCTCTTGCATCTATCAGAAGTTTGGGTATTACCGGGGAAGAATGGGTTTCGAACTACAATAGGAGGTTCATAGGCAGTTGCTTCTGGATTCAGTCTTTAGATTGGATCAGGTAAGTATATCGGACGAGGTTTCTGGTCTAATCTGTAAATTATGGATCTTTTCCTGTAGTTCAATGATCCTACTTATAATTGTACCTGTCTGTTCCTGAATTTCTTGGCGAAGAGATACTTCCATCTTTTTAGCCTTCTCATGGAGAAAATTAACATTTTCTCCAGCTGCCTTTATTTCGACTTTCTGCTCTTGCGCTATATTTTCCATGAGTTCTGTTCGTTCACCCAAGCTTGTTAGTGCTACATTAATAGGCTCTACAGAACTATATAATTCTTGAACTTTCTCTGGAGGGTCACATTCAGATTCTCTTCCAGACTGGGCAATTTCAAGACAGGTTTCCATATCCTTCTTCAATTGATCCTGTTCCTTCTCTATTCGTCCTTGCCGAACTGTTAAGAACTCAAGCTGCTCTTGCACAATTTCCCTTACCCTTTCGTCAACCTTTTCAATGACTGTATTACTTAGCTTTTCAATCTCTCCTCTGATGATCTCTATCTGTTCAAGTTTGTGCTGAGAGAATAGAGCCTGTAACTCTGACCTTAGTTTTATATCTTCCTGTATCCTCCTTTCTTTCTGGTTTTCAATCAATGCACGGAAGATATCTAAGTCTTCTTTTCTTTTTCTCTCTTCCTCCTCTTTCTCCTTCCTTCTTCCTCCTCTTTCTCTTTCCTTCTCTTTTCTTCTATAGACTCAACTATGAGTTTAAACGCCATCATCTCATTTTTTCGAACTTTCTCTATCTGAGCCATCTCTTTCTCCTCCTCTCTCCTTTCCTTCTGTCTACGTTCCTCATCCTCCTTTTCTATCTGGTTTCGTTCTGTCTTATCTTTCATAAACCAATCAAGTAACCAGTGTTCTGACGAGGGTTTGGTAGGAATGATCGGTTCTGGTTCTGTTTCTGGTGCTGACAAGTATGGTGTGCATCGCATCTCTTTATTTGATGCTGAGGTTACTTCCTGTCCATCACAACTACTATGAAACCTCTGCAAATATTGGCAACACTGGAAGAATTCTCTGTCATTGATAAGATCTTCATAGCATCCAAACTTTGTTTCTGCATCAATTGTCGCTCTTCCTCTGCTTCGCAGATACATTCCTGTCGCGTCTTTCTCCATTCTGTTACACCGTCTATGGTTTTTCCCAGTTAATACCTTCACTTCACTATCACACTTTTACCTTCGTGAATTCCAAGGACTTTCACTATCACGTTCGTGAATTCTATGGACGAACACTTTCAGTATTCACTAAATCGGCATCACGTTTGAATTGCTAAAATAATTTTGCACTCGAGGTGACAAAATAACTATGCAACGTCCTCCCGTCACCAGTCGTCACACAATTAGTCCGCTACTCCTTTTGTCGGGAACATGAGACTCTTAGTAACTCATCAAGGCTTGCTGAGTAACAAGTATAACAACACCAATATATGAAATTATACACTGTTGTAGCTGTATTTTTCTATTATATAAGGTTACAAATCGCATACACATGGATAATCCTTTTCTTCAGGCTAACCTCTTAAAGCCGGAAAAGATGAAAATATTAATTCTTTTAACATTTCATAACACTTGCAAATAAAGCACTAGAACATTCAATACTAACGTTGGGCAATTCACTCACATATCGCGAAAGGTTAATTACATAATTAATTGCTTACTTTCAACTTATCGGCAAGAAGAAAAGAATAGATTTTCGGTTTTCGAGTTGACTTCTCCCCGTTTCAAAGTTCTTATTGATTCCGCACCTTCACCTGTTTTTCAACTCAGTCTGTCGTCCGGTGAAGACATTCAGGCGCGTTCACTTCCTCTGCTGAGATGGGAAAATGACGTCAACACGAACAGATTATGACGTATATCTAAACATATATACAAGTTCCAACCACAACTGTACCAATCTAACTAAAGTTGTCTGTGACATCTTGCACATTATTAGAATTAAGAAACATTTAAAAATCTTAACATTTTACAAATAGTATACAAACCTTAAACACTCCCGTTTAAAGTGGGATCTATTAAATATTAGAATTATATTTGATCGTATGCACTCTGCGCTGGGTTATTTAACGTCACTTCTCTACCTGTTTCGCGATGAGTTGTTTGGATGAAATATAAGAATGAACATGCTTAATGCAATGAAAGACCTGGGCCTCACGGATATCATAACGGCAAATCTGTCGTCTTGTAATTAAGGCGTCTCGGGTTCGTTTCCTGATGAGGCACATTGCACAGTGGTTCGGATCCAACTTCAAACTGTAGGTTTAGCCCCTATTAGCCTATCGTAGCATAAATTGTAATTAAACATTGTTTTGAAATGGAACATTTTTGCTCGAACGATCGAACTGAGGAGCCTATCTCCGTGGCTGAGTTGTTAGTACAGCGCTCTACGGCGAAAGGGGTCCCGGATTCGAATCCCGACCTAGACATTGGTGATCTTTGCGAGTGTCCCTCCATCAATGTTGTAAAGACCCCCTCGTTAGCCAAATTGCACTCCTATATTGGAAAATAACTTATTCGTATACTTTTAAGTTAATAATTTGCATTATAGTATTTATACTTAATTGTTTTCATAACTCATGTATATATTTATGTTTTATCTTTTGCTATTATATTATTCGCGTATTTTTGCAACATTAATTCATCCTAATTAGTATATGCAACATTTTCATTAAATCCAAGATGGCTAGGATTATTTCTAACTTTAACATAAATGTGGTTGTTTAAGCGCATATTAAATATATTTCTTCTTAATATCAATCTTTGTTCAACAATAGACAAGATCAAAGTATTTTAATCTTCCTTATAAATTCATATACTAAATCTTTCTTTTTTTTTTTTCATTTTACGTGCAATGGCAAATATGAATTGCTTTATAAAATCAGTTCCGTTATTTGTTGTCCTAGTTTAATATTGTAACATGTAAGCATATAATTTACTATCTCACATTCAATAATATATAGTTTTCCTATTGGCTGTTAATTTCAGGAGTGGGGGAACTACGCTACGTGTTTTTGGCGATGTCAAAACTTCCACGTTTGCATTTTCCATTGTTGCCAACCTTAAATTTAGCTTACTATGGCTAATTAACATTGATATGTTATATAAATTATCAGTTCTGCTTGTGATATTTTTATGTTATGAGTTGCTAGCATTGTAAAAAGAACAATCTGTTATGCTGCTCCTCGCGCTTGGGGAAGCAGTTGGGGTCTTGTTATCTACGGTAGAGGTAGTGTGCGGTTTCTGTCGTGACAAAATTTTACTAATCACTGCCTTCGAGCGAACAGAACTCAACATATGATTTATTTGAACTGTGCGAATAAATATGTAACGCGCGCGAGTCGGTATTAAAGTTTTTGAACTTTTTAAACTTAAAATACTTGGTTTTAGTTTTATTTACGGTGACTTGTCACATGTCGGTGGTTACCTTCCAGGGAATGGGTGTGATCGTCCCTGAGTGAGAACTCTTGCGTCCAACTGACCAGCCGGAGCAAGAAGCAGAGTGTTGCCGCTTCGTGGCTCCGTGTCCAGGGGTTACGAATAGTGGCAGGTAGCAATGTCATAATATCATCACTCATCCTCATCGTCGCGATTAGCCAAAAGTGGCAGAAAAGCGACGTAGAATAAGCTAATTCAATCAATCAATCGAACTCAGGACTTCAGAGTCCAGTCCAGAATACTAAAAGCATGCCTATGGTAGAAGTAGCTAAGACTGAAAAATAGAAACTAGAGCATTGGGGTCACGTCACGGCACACAAAAATAAATTCACGGTTCTGGTTCCAGTCGTCAGAGCTTCGTTAAACTGCAAGTGTAAAGTTTTGTACTGATATAAGTTTTGAAAAGCACACATGAATAAGGTTTCGATGGATAGATAAAAAAAAAAAACTTCTGCTTGCCAGTATAGAAGTGATTGCCAAAGGAAGGAAGAATTCAAATTCTGGAAGGATCTGCATATCCCGAGGCGATATGGAACTTGGAAGATGACTTTTATCTTGAACGACAAACCCCACGATCCACTGATTCCGAAATGGAGAAAGACAGAAGCCCATTTCGAAGGAAAACATGCGACGGTTTGCTCAGATGCCATGAGATTTCTTATCTTCCCCGAGATACAGACGACGCGTGTTACAACGAAATGGACTTCTTATTGCCTGTTCCTGTACTCCTATCTATGTAAACGGGCTATTTTTTTTACTATGTTCTGGTTCTTGGAATGTCAACCAAGGAGTTGGTTGTTCAATCATCTCTCCAGACCGGCACAGGCGCGCAACTTACTTAGGGGGCGCGTCCTTTTCACAGTCGCATTATTAGTGATACAAACGCAATGAGTTTTGGGTATGTTGATTTCTTTCGTGGCACATGGGTACTACGATCATTTCGAAAAACACTTCAGTCGCCGGCTGACGAGGTTCTAACAACAGGAAGTGCAGAGAATAAAATCGTTATCGTTGACCATACGCTAGGGCAGACTGTATACAGGTCAAATTTACACCAGGTATTAACTGTTATTCACAGTACGACCCCAAGGCTGCAACACTAATCAAGTGAGCCTCAAACGCCATTGTTGTTATTTTAAAGATGGCACCTTCTATACACACTTGAACTGTGAAGAGGAGTGGTTTCTTGCCCTCTGTGAGCCTAAAACTTACAGAAATTTCTCGGCTAATGAAAATTCAATATCTCTGTACGTGCTTACCACACCAGCAAGTTTCAAGTTTCCTAATGTAAGAGAAAGTTCGACAATGGCCTCAGTTCGCAGGCAGGCCTTCGCAGTGGCTTATATGTAAGTGACTGCACGTGGACTCTAAAGATTTATTCTTCTTAAGAAATACAGGCACTAACTCAAAGTTGAAAATACATGTAGATCAGCAATAGGTCTGTGCTAAAATGCAGCAAACTTGTGCAACCCTAGAAACAGAAATCTACTAGATAAGAAACAAAAACAAATTAAGGTTTTCATTTGATTCTCGCTTGTATATCAGTCATAA
Organism: Lepisma saccharinum; assembly: GCF_977018435.1. Classification (NCBI taxonomy): domain Eukaryota; kingdom Metazoa; phylum Arthropoda; class Insecta; order Zygentoma; family Lepismatidae; genus Lepisma; species Lepisma saccharinum. Next base: position 105,257,816 of record NC_139231.1, read on the forward strand.
TTTAATATAATAGAATGGTCTTTATTTAAGCAGGCGTGTTTCGGCCTCTTGGGCCGTTCTTACAACCAACCCTTGTCAGTGATACAATAAATAAATAAAAACAAAGAAGGAAAAAACACATAATAATCTTGATAATATGTACAATATAGATAATATAAAGATTATACAATAATAAAATTATACATTGAATTGATTAGTATATATACTGTGGAGTTAAGATAAGTAATAAGTCTTCAGTAATTCATTGTGTGTGCGCGGGGGGGGGGGTGTTAGGTATGCAATGTATGATATGTTAAGTTCAGGTGCAATTGTTAACATATGAAGGTTAATGTAGTTGTTGGGACAATATTAAGTTCTTTAGTTTTTCTTAAAACTTTGATGACAAATAATGTTAGTAAATGGTGCGGGCAGTTTGTTCCATTTCCTGATCCCTGTAACAATGAAGGACTGAATGAAGGTGGCGGTTTATGTTTGGGGATTTTAAGATTGTGTTTCTTAAAGATATTGTACTTTGGGGAGCCACTTTTAAGAATTTTGTGCATCAAGGTGAGTATTAAGTATTTTCTTTTATTGTTAATGTTTAGCCAAGAAAGTTTATTTAAATAGGGGGATACATGTTCCTTTCTTTTTAGGTTAAATATGAAAAGAACATGTATCCCCCTATTTAAAGAAACTTTCTTGGCTAAACATTAACAATAGAAGAAAATACTTAATTCTCACCTTGATTCACAAAATACTTAAGAGTGGCTTCCCAAAATACTTATTCGATAAGATCTGTTCTCGTAGAACATGGGTCGAACATAATATCCGCCAAGAAACAAAATCTAAAAATGTAATGTACTTTCTATGATAGCATGACTTTCGTTGAGAAATAAGGTATCTCCCTAATTTGTTAACACTATTGAATGTATTATTATGAAAAAAAAGAAGAAATTTGCAAATGTAATAGTTGGTTATTGTAGATTAGGTACACACAGGACTCGACCAAGCTCGAACGCGGGTCTCTGGCGGTAGCGATAGCGAAAAATCACGCGAGGCCAGGCCGGCTCGGTAGCTCAGTGGTTAGAGCAATGGCACGGTATGCCAGAGACCCGAGTTCGAGTCCTGATCGAGCCTGCATCTTTCGCTGAAAATTTCTACGTAGTAGTTAGTGAATATGTGTTTATTTGAAAGTAGCAGTAACAACTGAGGTGGGAAGACAAGACAACTACCATCATATTTTCAAAACGGTAGGAAGAATGATGAAATAATCCACACATTTTTGTAATTTATTTTTATTGACTTCCCTATACTTTTTCGTTGCTTGACTAGTTGATATTCGCAGTGGTTTCGTGTGATAATATATAACAATGAATTTCATGTTCATGGAACACCGCTTAGTCACAATCGCAATGAATAGAAACAAATTTAGAAAATAAAGTTCGATATTCTAAACATGGTCCGATTAGAAGGCTTTGATTCAAACTAAACCGGCGATTTTACTAGTTCTCGTGCTAAAAAAAAAAAGTTTGATGAGATCGACCCAAAAAATTCAAGAAGGCGTTGAGTCAAGTTGGACGCGTCCACGTGGAAGTGAGTACCGAAATAGAACATACAAGCTTCCTGGGGCTTGTGGATGATATAGAGAGGAAGATAACAAAATAAAAACAAATTATGAGAATCAGAAATAAGGCGGGGGTGGAGATAAAGCAATTGATTGATATAAGTATTTGGTCACCATAGCGATGCAATAAGGTGATTAAAACAAGAATAGGGATGGAAAATGAGGAAACAGAAGTTATTCAACAACAGAAAACTGAACTTAAAGTTTAAGGAAACGCCTATCACAACCATTCGCGTGGAGTGTAAGGATCAGAGGTACTGAGGAAAATGGGTAAGAGGAAATAGAAGGCTTTTGAGATGCGAGTTTTGAGGAGGACGTTGATAATTAAACAGATAACGGGGATTAGAAATGAGAAAGAACAAAGAAGGATTTGTGAGAAAAGGAGCTTAATGCAAATAAGTTCTAGGTAGATCCGTAGTAGGACGTAATGATTTGGAAAAAGAAACTGTTATGTACGAGAAACCATATCAAGAATGAAGAACAATCAAAATGTTGAATGATTTCAAAAGGATGAATTACTTGCATTTAAAACGATTTTGTACACCGTGTATATAAAGTACTTTAACACATAATACTCGATGCTGACGTAGAACAAAGACCACACAGTCTTTGCAGTTGAAAAAAGAACCTCTATATTCAATTTCATTCTAACACAATACCTGGTTCCGTTTCTTCAATTTCTCAAAATTCCACGAACTTCCTAAGTGATGTATCATTTCATCAGCGAATGCCTATTCACTACACATAATTGATGCATCTGTATGACAAAATTCCATGCTAGTGCACGACCAAGGTGACATTTTTAAAGGTGTATCCGTCCAGGATATTCGAGTAACGCAATTATATAAGTCACTTCGATGCCCTTGACTTCATGAACTGTATTATGACGTTGGCAGTTTCATGTAATTTGTTTCCCACATAAGCAGTAAATTATCCTTTGAGAACCTTAATTGTTATTTTTTGTAAGTTTATGAGAGCATCTAATGTACGTCACAGGGAAATACATCTTGTTACACGATGACTATTTTGATAGATTTTATATTTCTTAATTACGTGGGTTTATCTTCTACTGCATCATCTTTGTCGGAACTAAATTACAGCACGCAAGATGCATTTATATGAAAATAGAGCCGTACAGTACATTACTTGATGTTCTCAACCCGATTGAAACGGGAATGGACAAAATGTCATATCTACTCCGCAAAGAGATTCAACCGCTGTTTCAATTGCCTCCACTTCCTGGATAAACACACATAAAAAAGAAACAATAACGCACACAACCTGTCCACGCTTGCACCATTTGAATCATCACCCGTCACCATTTGATTCTCGCAACCAATACGCTTAAAAGCCGCGCTAATTGCTTTGCGTTCGTCACCCGACGAAATGATGATGGACACAATCCATTATGCTAGATCCTCAGGGTTCATATTTCAGTAGTCTACTTCCGGCACTGCTGCTGCTAAATTCATCTCTGCAGCGGTGCTGGGTTCAAGAGGAGAGTAATTGGTACAGTCGAGGACGCTTCCTACACAAACAGCTTCGCCTCTCTCCGAACATATTGGGTCCACATACGCGCACATTGGGGTAGGAGAGGCTGTCAGGATTAAGCTAATTTCCCCCTTTTTCTCGTTCTCCTGCACGGGATGTTTGTTTTGGTATGTTCGAGAGGAGTAAATCAAATTGGCATAAAGGTTAATTCCCGATGAATTTATCGCAGTTTTTATCCCATGATACCTTTCGTATTTACTTTGATGGACTGTAGAAAAAGGGGCTGACATATGAAGCTGATTTTTCGATTTCTAACCACGACAACGTCCGAATGTGTAATTCCCCTGTAAGCCTCTTTTGCCCACAACCTATCTATGACAAACGGAAGTCATATATAGTGGTCGCCTACATGAACTATTGGACAACTGTCACCAATGTTGGGGAATACATGAAAAATACACGACCTCGACTATCCTACCAAAAAAGTTGTTGTTTTGCTTTCTACTTAGATTTGGTTTTCTGATTGTTGTTCTATCTCCAACCATAGCCAATGCAGTGTATATGACAGCAATACAGAGTTTGATACAAACGGCAGAAATGAGATATTTAAGGAGAGAGTCTGGGAAGAAAAGGAAAGATAGTTAAAGAACCAGATAACCAGATTAACGCCAAAACAAATTAAACAAACTGTTGAGCAGGCACGACTTGGGAAAGTTTGAAAATTTAACTAAAATGAAGGATGAGAGAATACCTGAAGATATATGGTAGCCAAGGCCAAGAGGATTGGGAAAGAAGACCAAGAGAAAACAATTAAGAACTGAAAAGACAGTATAGAAAACATCTTGTACGACAGCAGATGAAACAAGATCGAAGGACACCTACGGGTACAATAGGATCGAAGTAATTGTCCATTGTTACGGAGTTCCAACTGTTTTTCTAACGGGATTGCCTATCCAAATTACGTGCCACCTCAACGTAAAATTTCGGTGGAATTCTTGACAATGCGTCCAGAATCAAAACAACATTCTAAATGTCTCCCTGACATGAGTTGAACATATCTTCTGTGTCAGTAATCTGTGGAGCAAGGGAACGAAAGCAAGTCATCTGCGCAAGTAGGCTCGACAAAGGACCCGTGAGAACGAAAATAGTGTGGAAGGGACATCCGCTCCGCATGTTAGTCCCTTTTCCAACAGTTCAGCAAAGTAAATACGAAAGGTGTCATGGGATAAAAACTGCGACTACAGCTACCAACCGTTTGCAGCGATGCCCATTGCTTTGCTCTGTCCACTCGCTTTCTCCTCTTCTCTACACTGCTGAGACGGAGTATAGTTGAAAGTAAGCCTGTTCCTTATAGAGTAATAGGACAAACCATCCAGTGCTAGATAACGTACCATGCGCGGTTCTTTATGAGCTTACTGTGGATAAAGCATTAAATGTCTGTTTTCCAATTCCTCAGCATCGCCTCCTCAGCTAAAATGACAACCTCACTGGCGAAGAGAAACATTAACTTCGCGAAAGCACCATAAGACGGAGCGGTGCTCTCTTTTTTTGGGGGGAGGGGGCTGAATTCAAGTCAAAACGTCCGGCAAGTGTCCATAAAGAACGCACCTAGCGCCACGTTCCTTAAAATCCCATTGCGGCCGCGAACGGAACTAGAACGGCGAGATGGCGGGTAATAAAGAGTCCGGCAGCAGGTCAAGCCAGGGAGGCCTTAATTAAAGGTGCCCTGAATGGCAATTAAGAGGTCCCGCGGCGGCGGGGATCAATTGCGTTGACATCCTATCCTCGGCTGTAATTCGAAATCGCCTCGTCCGCAAGGCAGGTAACGAAGGCCAAGACAAGCGACGCGATAGTCAGGTCGCTTGCTAAAATACCTGCTCGCTGGCTTCTGTCGCACACGATTTAATGTTACCTTTAACTTTTAAATTATCGCACTAAATTCACTGTTGCTGCTGCTGCTACTACCACCTTCTTACGTTCTTCTAGCCACGTGATACAACTCGTGCCCTTAGTGACCTACACTACATTGCATCAAGGTCGGCGACTTTCCAGGTGGCGTAGTGGTAATGGTTTGGGTTTTAGTTGAGTTTTAACTCCACTTTATGCACAGGAAGGCTAATCGGGACTGGGCATACAGTTTAAAGTGGGATTCGAACCACTGTGTGCCTCCATCGGGTATCGAACCCGGGACCCCTTGATTACAAGACGATGACGTTACATCTGCGCCATCGTGGATGTCATAGTGGTAAAAGATTTTAGGTTGGATACCATGGCGTAGTGGTTATAAGAGCGTGCTACGACGCCAGGGATCACGGATTCGAATCTTACATAAGACATGTATGTTTGTGTTCGTCTGTTCTGTTCGAAATCTGAAGAGTAAGCATGAGCAACATAAAGCAAGAAAAATTAAAATTAAGATGTGGAAAGAGTTTTTTTTCTCTTTCCAATTTTAAAGTTGGCGTGGACAACTAAAGACAAGTCTCGGATCTGGTGCTACATTGTCCCTGGAAGCTCTGGAGCAAGCGAACGAAAACAAGTCCTCTGCGCAAGTAGGACTCAAAATGGCTCAACCTATGAACGTGTGAGATTTGATTTGATTCGATTCCTTATACTATTTAGCGTCGCTTTCCGGACACTTTTGCCTAATCGTGATGATGAGGATGAGCGAAGATACGATAAAACTGATGAACAACCATGCCCAGACATGAACGTGTGAGAGGGGATGTGAGTACATAAAGAGAAAAAGCCGACTGCAGCTACCAACCGTTTGCAGCAGCGCGCACAGCTTTGCTCCACCCACTCGCTTTCTCCCCTTCTCTACCGTCCTGCGCGGCTTTGCAGCACAGATTACCGAGACAAAGTGTACATTGTTACATTCTTCTGGACACGTGATACAACTCTGCCATTAGTCGACGAGCTTAGTGACTTACGCAAAATGTTCCAAGTTAGGAGCTCCCCTTCCCCCCTCCCCCCGGGGGATAGTGTTAATGCTGTCGTGTAATCAAGGGATCACAGGTTCGATCCCCGATACAGTCGATCTCCGTGCGGTACGCCAGGGATCCCAGGTTCGAATCATGGGTAAGACACGTATCTTTGCGTTTATCTATTCTGTCCAATCTTTACACTACTCACCCGACTGTAATTACAAAAATACTGCAGAAACACAATTAAAAATATTTAAATATAGCAGCATTATAGAAAATGGGGAACCATCATTCTGAGAAAGTGACGTCTTGGTATTAAATTTTAAGCAACTAGGACAACAAGCGCATACCCCTGAATGTATGTGGGTGTAGTGGGGCTTGTTCAGGAGCCCCTCTATTAAAATGTAGAAATCTGAAGAGTAAACATAAGTCATAGAAGTCATGACAAATGGAAACAACTTGCGGAAAGACTGGCGTACACATCAAAGAACATGTTCAGGTCTGATGCTAGTTCCACGAACAGAAAAGCCGAAATAATTGAAAGATGTCGTAGAAAATCGAAGCAGACACATTTGTCACAGCAATGCCGTCTTCGATTAGTTCCACGCGAAGACTTTATATTGCAATGCAAAGACATCAATCTCCCAAGACAGCTTGCAATACACATTTTCATTGCCAGCGTTTGAGTCCGTAACTTTTAACATCAAGAGTCGTTGTCTAAGAGCAAAGCGAGTATATTACCTTAGCCTTGGAACAAGACTTAAATTACATCCTATCTCCAACGGTATTTTATTTTCATAAAAATAGAAAGCGCACGTGCTTGCGGTTAGTTTGCAAGATATTACACATGTAGAATCCAACAGCGGCTAAGAAGCAAGAGTTACTTCAGAAAGTAACAGAATCCTATCTGGCAACTAAGTATTCTTATATTTTCACAGAAACTTCCAAGAACCATTAATCTCCTAGCTGCCAATCGGGAAAATGTTAGTGTAAGATCAGGTTACAGAGCGGATCTTCTACTTTGGAGCTCAGCCAACGGAAACTTTCAAAGCAATCAACAAACAACTCTTTGATTTTTCCCTTATGATCAACAAATCATCAACAATGTCTTATTACATTTCGTCAACCTTCGTCACGCTTCAACAGGCCGTGAGAATTACTTAGGACATAGGGGAATATCAAACTTTTTGCTTGGCTGTGAAAGATTGATTGTGTAGCGAATGAGACAAATATCTAGAAATACATTTTGGGAGTCCTTCGGGCCTAATCAAATATCTTACATATAATAATAATAGTAGAGGCGGTTATCAAACTTGAGCCCCTACGCTATCCTTTGTTTTGTGTCCTGCCGACATTATTATTGATGGTAACAGTTTTGTTATCATGGTATTTCACTTCCATTCATTGCATGCTCTGTATTAATAACACTTGTAAACTTTAAAATACAGTGTGTATCATAAGTAACAGCGCAAACTGACACAGTAAAGTACACGATAAAAGAAGAAAACAAAGTCTCAGTAAACATGTTTTCGAGATAATTGCGAATGTGTGGTTACAAGCCACCACTGACTTCTTGTTTGTAAACGTCGTCCTAGTTGGTAAAATGCTAAGAATGTGTGGTTAGAAGCCGTCACTGATTGCATTTTGTAAACACCGAGTGCTTTACTCCTTGCGCGTTCCGAGGTTTGCTCTTTGTTTACAAAACAGAACATTTCCGAGAGATGGAGTTGCAATCAAACAGGACGGACACAATCGGTATAGAGAATTGTACATGCGTGTGACCAATTCCGAAATGAACCGGGGGTGTTCGAAAGAATTCGAAACTCAATGCGCAATCGCGTACATTGCATCCAGATGTAAGGACGACACTTTGGACACCTCCTTTAACAGATACGAGTGTACAGTAATTGTAACATGTAACATTCTAACGTTTGTTAAAGTAAGTATAATGTTCAATAAAAGCAATGAGATCTCCCAATGACTTTTCTTACTGTATTATTAGGATTTTACCAACTACGACGACGTTTACAAACAATGAAGTCAGTATCGGCTTGTAACCACACACTCGCAATAATCTCGAAAACGGCTCGCTTGCGGACCCATGTTTACTGATACTTTTTTGCTTCTATTATCGTGTACATTCAACTGTGTCAGTTTGCGCCAATTCTTATGATACACCCTGTATACACACAAATGATTAGAAATTATTCATTAAACTTTGATAAAACAATACACTTAGATTTAACAAGAGATACACTCGCCTAAAACTGTTTCCACACTCGTTGAAAATAGGATTATGATGTAAGAAGTTATTTAAATGCTAGAAACTCCTTTCATGAAATAAGCAAGTGAAAGGACTTGACATGTTATTTCATTTTGCTATTTTTACAATATTAGGGAATTTTAATAGTCGATGGTCTTTGTCCCTTCTGCATCTTTTATCGATTCATTTTTTGCTGCTTTATATTAATCGGTCTATTATTAATATCATTATTATTATTAAATAAACAGCTAAAAGATTGGTAGATATAAAAACGTGCATTCGTTATGGAGTATATTTCTTATTGAAGCTGAAATTTGTGTAGAAAGTGTTGTTCTACTAAGGGTGCTAATGTCAACCAAAGCCTCAGGGCGATTTCTGCTCAAGGTATCGGTATAATTTTCATCTCCTAACAGGAGCAGCTCGCGTGAAGAAAAGGAAAAGGCACTTCACCTTTTCTTCAGAATGGGGGAATGTAGTTTACCTTCGAACCCTAAAGCCACCGCTCGATTGGTGCAGCAGAATACAGAATTGACCCTCATAGCTCTAGACCCTTGTTATGCATTACCCTCAAAGGTTTGTATCGAGTTCAGCTTCAGGAAACGTTCAGTTCGCCAAATGACGAGCTGTTTGATTATTCACAGTAACGAGAAGATTCAAGGACAATCAATGTGATCCTCCAGGCACGTCTTTGTTAGACTGTATAGAAGAGCAGACTCCTTCCACTAAAATCTGGCACATTTTTTTGTTTCGTTGAATACATGTTAAGTTTCTGTGGGCAATGGTGTACTCTATCCTACATTTCTGCACATCAAAATAGCCTACATGAGAAATTATATGGATCATTTATAGTAGAGTACGAATCAGACACATGCACACACAAACACATCGCAGGATAAAGAGAGAGAGAGAGAGAGAGAGAGAAATGCATCAAATCAAACTGAGGCACTTTGGATACATTAATTGAAACAGTTAAACGTGCAATTTTGGTGCCTTTGCAGCAGCACACACTGCTTTGCTCCGCCCCCTCGCATTCTCCCCTTCTCTGTCGTTATGGGCGCCCTTGCCCTACAGATTCCTGAGACAATGTGTAGGTTGCAATTGTGCTGTTGACTAGACAGCCGATTGGAATTATCACCATCTTTGCTAACTCCGTATCGATGCGGCCTTTCGACGTTACAGCAAGAGCTTCGATCAGTGATGAGCAGAAAGGAGGCAATTAGAAGGTGGTTCGTTCTTCTTTATGGAAAGACGTCATTAAAACATTGCGTCTCGGTTTCTGACTTAATTCTCGTTTATGTAAGAACTCTGAAGGCGGCTGGGGCAATAAAACTTTAATGCAAACCTTTTACGGTTGGGAAAAAAATATGACGCTCCAAGACCTTGACGACAAGAGACTCATTTGGATATTCCTTGCTCTTTTTGGGGGAAAGCCTTCAGGACCTTCTCGAAGAATTTGTAAATGTTTCTGAACACAGAAAAATTGGGAAATATATTTCTTTGCTCTATTTTCAAACCACATTAAGTTCGCTCTGTAACTCTAAAAAACAGAGCCATATGTCTGTTACATTGCTTAAAGAAAAAAACAATGGTAATGTGATCCAGTGTGATCTCGATAATTTTCAGCTCTTGAGATAAATCTTTTCAAGTAGCTAGATATCTCTGAGAACCGATGTGATGTTGAATTTATACGAGAAGTACTGAGGGTAAAGCTGTTTTAAGAAGAGGTAACGCACCAAGTTAAATTTGAAAGATAGGATGTTGTTGAATTGTTGTTAGTCCACTTTATGCACAGGAAGGCTAATCGGGACTGGACCTACAGTTTAAAGTGGAATCCGAACTACTATGCCATGTGCTTCCACCACCTGAAAGAAAGATAGGATGTATTGTAACATCTAACAGTCTGCATGCTTCTTCACAAACACGGGACACAACCGTTATTATTTAAATTTAAATATTTTATCATGTATTAAGATAGTTAATGATTATTAATTCCAGATGCGTGTACCATAAACATATTTGCAATATGGTAATATAGTAAATAGTTTTCTGCAATGAGAATTGGCAGTCTTACATGCTCATTTCTCCAGTCATTTTTTACAGAGCACCGTTGACCTTTTTTTAAAGGATTAACGGTCATTACAATGTTACCCTAACTGATGTAATTGTAATGATTCAGTTTTCAAAAATATATTTACGGTGCATGTAACTGTAATTTATAATCATTTTCTACCTTTATTTATGATAATAAATTCAAATTTAATTAAAAATTGTTGTGCCCCCTTTTTTTGTTTTTGTAAATTAACAGGAAAACTGTTAAATTTTAACGGTAGGATATTGTTTAGGATTTTTTTAACAGCTGTTCTGTTTCATTTCCCAAAGTCCCCCTGCTAAGATTTCTCCACTTCCCCTTCCTTGCGGGTATCGAGTGGCGGTCCGTTTGAACTATCCACGTGGAAGACGTCGCTAATAAATTGGCCAAGGTGGCGGCTGCCAAGAGTTAAGAGCGTCCTGCATTGTGAAATCTAATTAAGAGTCAAGTTGCTCGTGTCATTCCTGCACTCATTACAACAAAGGAAAGGTCTGTAACAATGTGCAGCGTGCGAATTAAAGTTTTGGATTCATTGTTGGATTCAAGTGTCGACAACATATAGGCAACACATGCTTTATTTTGCAATAATGATGGTGATGATAATAATAAGATAAATGCATTAAATAACCTCAGCTGTTTCTATACAGAATTTACAATTTCCACTCATTGTGAATTTTACGTTGAAATTAACATATATTGGCTAAATACATGTGCCTAAAGATACACTCTGGAATCTTTGGAGCAAACAAACAAATACAAGTCCTCTGCGCAGTAGTGACTCGAGAAGGTTCGATCAATGAACGCGTGAGAGGGGAAGTGAGTGCATGAAGAGGAAACGCGGCTGCAGCTACCAGTAGTTTTCAGCAGCGCGCACTGCGCCCACTCGCTTCCTCCCCTATTCTACCATTATGTGCGACCCTGCTCCACAGATTCCTGAGACAGAGTGTAGTTTCTTTTTCTAAAAAGAATTAGGCCTGATTTTTTTTTGCATGGAACCAACATTTAATGACAATGAGCATTCTCTCGAACATTATATATGGACCTTATACGTGCGTGGGTATGTCCCCTTGCATGACGAAACTCGATATTTTGTAAGACAATGGTATATCTTTCGAACCTTTTCCTTACCTTTAGCCAACAATAGTAATGCTATCAGTTTCGCTATTGTCGTTTGTAATGTCACGGACTACCTTTGAAAGAACGTGGTATGTTCATTGTGAACAGGTGGCATGTGGAACTTTGAAAACATGTGAGAAACTTTAAAAGTTTGAAAATTATAGGGGAGGGGGGTGTAGAATTATCACTGATAAAAGCAATGGAAACCTTGGTGTCCCATGAACACCCACAACCTGAAAGTAAAATTTACAATATTGTATTTTTTAAAATTTAACGTTCTGCCCGGTAATTTACATAAAAGGGATGCAACCGTTTTTTATTTACATTTGGCAGTTTTATCATGCATAAAGGTTGATAATGATTATAAACTAACTGATTACCCGGCGTTGCCCGGGTATTTATTTATCCCAATCTTCTATTAGACAGGAAAATAATAATTCTAACTAGGGTAGGGTGGTACGTTTTCGATATAGGTACTATTTCGATCACCCATTGTAAAAATACGATTTTTTTGCTTCCTGTTACTGGCAACGCTAATTTGAGGAGTGAGAGTTGTTGCGTAGGGTGTCAGGTGTGTTGTGCAGAAACATCGAGAAATTCTAAGGAAAACCTGGAGAATCAGACGTAATTTTGTATGGCAAGGTGAGTACGTTGTAGATAGAATAGGTGCTTTATACCAGGTGGTCCATTTATAATGATAGTATGGAATATCGCATGCAGAATGCATCCAATCGAAAAATTGCACAGAATAAAAGTTTGATACTATTGAGAGGTAAGTCAATGCCGCAAAAATTTCGTCGCCGCCACCCACCCCTTGGGGGGGGAGGGTAAATTTGAAATTTCAAATGGAACACCCCCATTCGTTTTACATATTTGGATTCCGTGTTGAAAAACAATAATTTTTGTTTGAAAAATTTTGTAAAAAAAATTGCAAACTTCGAACATTATAAACATTTGGTAGTTTCACATTCATTTTGTTCCCTTTTAGTAATAACGGTTTTGGTTTCCGTTGAGAACATTGCATAAACGAATTTTATTTAAAAAAAAATGTGTGCAAAGAATTCGGCAAAAGAAAATTGTTTGCAATTTATGTTCTTGTGTAACAATAAATAATATTAATTTGTTCCAAATGTTTGGTTTCAAGGAATAATTTCATATGAACAAAAAAATTAAGTATGTTACTACAAATTAGTTATCATTTGAGGTACACAAATAAATGTTTAAAGGAGCAAATGTTCAAAAGTTTGCCATTTTTTTACAAAATTCTTCAAACAAAAAATTCTTCTTTTTCAACATGGAATCCAAATATGTAAAACGAATGGGGGTGTTCCATTTGAAATATCAAATTTACCCCCTAGCCCCCCTAAGGGGTGGGTGACGGCGACGAAATTTTCGCGGCATTGACTTACCCCCTCAATAGTATCAAACTTTTATTCTGTGCAATTTTTCGATTTGATGCATTCTGCATGCGATATTCCATACTATCATTATAAATGGACCACCCGGTATATAAACGTCTGCCTGTCATTTTGCGTGCCCCGTGTTTATGCTTGATCGTAGGACAGTGACATTCAGGTGAAAGGTGGACAAGCATGTGGTGGCTGTAGATTGTAACAAATGTAGCCATTTGGTGAGAGATAAGGGAACTACAGAAATATTTTGTTTCCATGCATCGATCGGCGGAAATGGTACAATTTCGATCAGGGAGGTATACAGTTTGAGTTTCATTACCGTAATGCGTGCAACATATTATTTCACAAAGTAAATGCGTTGTTCAATTTATTGTTACAGGTGCTTCGCAAAAGAACACCGAAGAAGGTATATCAACAATATTCGTCCCGAGTTCTCGAAAATGCCGTGCAGAGTATTCTAGAGGTACACTTATCTATACGCGGAGCACCGCAATTTTATCATGTTCCATTTGCCACCCTCCAAAATCAAGTAACGATTGCACGTCAAGAAGCAGCGGATGTTTCTTCCCCTTACAGGATTGATGTTGGTAACCAAGTTTTCTCCAAGCAGATGGAAGACGCAATTGTGGAGAGACTGAGGTATTTGGAAGGGCGAGGATTGGGATTGACACCGATGGAAGTGTGGGTAGCTGCGTACCGTTTTGCTAGGAAATAATGTGACCCACCCTTGGGGTGAGAACAATATTGCTGGAATAGATTGGTTTCAGGCATTCATGATAAGACCTCCCACAATGACGTTACGAAAACCGCAAGGCTTATCAAGATCTCGTGCTAAGGGATTAGACAGGACAGACACTGAACGATATATCACATTACTTTAGGTACAATGTTATGGAAGAGAGTGGAGTGCTACATAAGCCAGAGTGTGTTTATAACATGGATGAATGTGACTTCCCATTGAACAACAGGACTCCTAAAATTGTGTCCAGAAAAGGAAAACGAGAAGTCGTATCACTATATACTCAATGTTGATCCAAATTGTACCGCACAGTGATCAGATTTGTACCTACCTAGGTACAATTCTAATCAATTTTTTTCCGACAGAAATTTCGTTCTGCTGCCTACAGTAGTAGAACTAAAAGTGTCATGTTAAGCCAGCGTCTTTACTAAAATGTAAGCATTTCATTGACACAAAAACTGTAATTTTACTGCCAATTTTCTTCAAGTTATATTGAATTTAATTTCTTGTGATCGAAAATGTACCACCTTACCGAGGTGTCACTATTCATCTTAGCGACCCCGAAAACTATGGATTCCACACTAATATCAGTTGTTTTCGATTATTTTTATATGTCACCCCTTCCCCACCAGAGGTGCCAGGGGTGTCTTGGAGTTGAACGGCATTGCGAGTGTCACTATTCATCTTAGCGACCCCGTAAACTATGGATTCCACACTAATATAGGTCATTTTTGGAACACAAAGTCATATCAGCCTGAATGTTAAGACAACCCGAGAAACACTATCGTTGTGCGGGATTGCATAGAGTCACGGATGTCTGTTTGTGCGGAATTTAATATCGGTCGTTCTCGATTATTTTTACATGTCACCCCTTCCCACCCCACCCCTAGGGGGTGCCAGGGGTGTCTTACTCCCAAAATCTTATTTCCAGATTGCAAGTGATACGTGTACCAAGTTTGGTTGAAATTGCTCCAGGCGTTCGAGAGTTATGCCGGAACAAACAAACATACACAACCACACACACATCCACACACATACATCCATTTTTATATATATAGAAGTTTACAGTTGATTGCACAATAATAAATTTAAAAAAAAAGAAACTTTAAAATTACTTTGATTAGGATAACTATGGAATGACCGTTAATACTTTAAAAACGGTCACGTTCATTTTTTATGGTTGTTGGATGGCAGCGGAGATTGACGGTACTGGACCGTCATTTCTCCAGTTATCCTTTTACGGCCGAAAGAAAAACGGCACGTGATAATCCTCGCAGTAGATCCAGTCGCCAGAACCCCGTTACCATTTAAAGTTGCACGGAGAAAGAGAGGTTAGTACATACAGTAATCTCGTACCTTCAAACGGAGCATGCTCACATACATCGGTGAAACTTACTTTCCGACAATGCCGTGAGTGAAAAAGTTTATATCTTCCTATGTTGTTGACAAACATCCTCTCTACTCTGCTGTAGGTTTCGTAATTGCTTTTCACTTCCTTTCCTTTGTTTCCATGTTTCTGCGAGAATCGGATGAAGGCGAGCGCTTGTCGTTTGTTTTATTTTCAACTACTACACAGACGCGGCTCGGAAAATCAAATTACCACAATGCTATTTTCCTTTCCTTTTTGTTTCTGTTGCAAGTACACCTTTCATTTAATTCCGAGCCCAAAAGGTATATCGAAGCAACAACTTTGAGCATGAAATAAGCAGTCGCGTGGGCAACATTCGGGGTTTAGAATTCAACCGTTACATTTTGACAAACATACACTTGCCCTTGCTCTTTTCATCACAAATTTCGCTGTCGGGTAACCGTGAAATTGTCCTTACAGCTCAGTAAATATAGATAAGATAGGTTAAAAAATCACACGAACTTTTAATTTTGCACAGATGTTGTCATGTGTTACCCAGCATACCATACCACAAATCTGAAAAAAGTCCAAGTTAAACTTTCTTCGCCATGTTGAAAATTTTCGCTAAATTTTAGATTTTTAGTTATGATTCATTATCCGATGAGCACAAGGGAAAATGTTTAATTCGGTAAAAAGAAGGTTTTTATTTAAAGATTTTTCTCGTGATTCGAACTGCTTTCACGTTATGAGGCACTTTATGTCACGGGTTATGTGAAAAATTATCAACTTTTCATCATCTAAGAAAACACATCTGACCCCGAAAAAAAAGCAGTTAATCCGCCTCTGACTGTCTACTACTCTCACGTACATTCACTCTGTTCAGTTATGAAATATAGAGACCTATATAATAGTAAACTTAATTTAATTTTGACCTACATACCAATTTTCAGCAAAGCCCGTGACATAAAATGCCTTATTCCATGAAAACAGTTGACATTATAAAAAAAAGATATGAAGGAACAAAAAATCCATTAATCGAGAAGAACATTTGTTACTTGAAACATTTTCCCGTATCTCCAGCGGTTAATGAAATATAAGCTAAGAACACAATAGCCAGTACTTTCAGATATGGAGACGAAAACTTCAACTTCGATTTTAGGGAACTTTTTAGTAGGCTATGTTTTGCTAAGTAACAATATGAACTATGCAAAAAGAAAATCAGTTTTGATTTTTTGCAGATCATCCGGAAAAAATCTAATTTGATGCGGTAGATAATAAAACCCAAACCGTGCGTGCAAAACGTACCGTGACAACATGATGTCTTCACACTGCTTTCAGAAAGAATCGAGAAAATGGCAACACTGCATGAATGTTGCTGCACTATTAGGGAAATACACTACTGTAGATATCCTCATGGAAGAATCTGAGCTGCAGGCGGGAGTTTTACGCACCAATTTAGAGGATTTCATTGATTTATTTATTTATTTTATTTTACTTCGCGTTTTGTGCCTTTTGGCTGATTTGCAAAAATGGGGATGAGTGATGAAATGATAAAAAGTGATGAATGGACATTCACAAACAACCATGCCCGAGCGGGATTCGAACCCGAGACCCCTGGCGTCGCAGCGCGATGTGCCAATTTAGAGAACAACATTATATATGTCGACAAAGTATAACGACCCTGCCGAAACCCCAATTCGTGCCACAGTTGATAGTCGATACCACATCTTGTCACTCTTCTCAGCTGTCTTGTCAGCCTGCCGTTCTCTGGATATTGTTTTCCTTTCAACTGTGACGACACTAGTGTTTCGTGGAAGGGATTGAACCATAGTACCTTTCGCAAGCTTGAAATGCTCAGGCGGGGGTACCTCGGAAGAGGCTTGGCAACCACGATCCATCCTTATGTATACGGTGTAAATTACACTTCAATATTTATGACTGTCGCTCCTCTCAGAATAGTGGAGACGAAGGCCGTCACATCATGTCCGGGAGATTACACAAATTATGGACATTTTTCAAACTCTATATGCACTTAAATTTACAGATACTATTCCAACTAAGGGAAACCTTATGCAACCTTTATGAAAAAGGGAAAGGTCGAATTCGATTCGCTGTCTTCCTCTCTCGCCATTCTAAGTTGATGCCGAGTAAGTTCCCAATGTTCCTTGTGGAGACAAGATTATCTGCCTCCGTCCCTCGTCATAGATGCAGTTGAGACCCCCTCGCCGCAGCGACACCCAAAAGAGAATACATTAGTCGGGAGGGAAAAATGCGAAAAGAATGCTTTCTGCTCCCTCTCCGCCTTCGCCTCGCCTAGGAGATCATCGGCTACAGCAAGACGGAGGAAGGAAGTTAGGGAAAAGCTACGACTACGGCGGGAATTATTTATGATGAACCACCCGTTGTCTTCGCTCTTCCAGTTAGACAACGCTGCGGCTGCGGCAAGATTTTTACAAAGGCTGTAGACACGTCGATTGAAGATATTGTCCCGTCTATCCTTGAAAATGATCATCAGGATAACATCTTTGCCTTTTTCTTGTCAAGAATCATCAGGGGAGACAAGATACAAAATAACTTTCAAGTATAAAAGGCACACATTCAACAGTTGATACCTGTTGGACTTTCTTGTTTTACTCCACATTTTGCACAGGCTAACAGGGTCTGGACCCACTGCTGTGTGCCTCCACTGAAACCCGGGACACCTTGATTAAAAGACGACGACGTTAAGTTTACAATCGAAATCCAATAACATGAGCACCGTAACCCTTGGAAACAAAAACATTGCCACAGCTTTTTAATAGGAGGATAGGCGCGGTTGAGCAGTGGACATCCAGTATTGCATGGTATTCACTTGAAAAATTTTCTCTGATATTTTTAAGAATAATGTATTTGGAAGCGATCTTAGACCAGAAATACATTTCTAACCCTGTCGTTGTCTCGAGTTTGTTAGTTTTATAAGTCCTTGGCTAGCTGTTGGAAAAATATTAAATGATGCTTTGAGTGAAGTGAGGGGTGAACTGGGCTTCGATTACGTCATTCGATGCAGTGCAGCTGTTGCTGTTTGCGCAGTTAAGAAATGACCGCTAGAAATGGATGTACAAGATAATGTGATTTATGATCCGGCCGCCATTTTAAGCGAAACGGTATATCACCTTTCGGGTGCAAATAGCCTTGGTGATGAGTCACCCAACATTTAAATTTCAGTCAATCAGTCTAGGAATTGATGACATCATCTTCCCTTCGCCAGGCACAAGAGATTTACCCGCACAATGATTTCATATGCTGTATGTGGGTAGAAGACCCTCCGTAGATTCACAGCTTGTTTCTGGGTGAGGAACACCAGTTGCGAGAATAAGAAAGAACGTATCGCTCCTGCAGGTACTGCGTCGTCGCCTTGTAATCAAGGGCTCCGGGATTCGAAACCCAGTGGAGGCACATAGTGGTTCGGATCCCACTTTAAAACTGTAGGTCCAGTCCCGATTAGCCTTACTGTGCATAAAGTGGACTTAAAACACAAAATCAATCAACCAATCCTGCAGATACTGATAGTTGCTTGTTTCGTGGGGGTTCATGGGAGTCATATGGCACATTTTCAATGTCTGCAAATACACCTTCTCCGCCAAATTAGTAAAAAAAAAAGGGGGGATATAAAAAATTTACGCAGAAATTTTTCACCTTGGAGAATAAGGTTTTATAGGGCGGGTATAATATTAAATTTAACGCCGAAATGACATTTATGAAAAATTTTGGAGGGATTGTCAGGGAAAAGAGTGGGAACTGTTAAGAGCGTGTTGGGGATGTTTGGATCAATTACTGATTTAACCTTTCCATGCAATGCAAATTATGATATAATGAATTAAATATCAATTGTAAACTATACTTACAGAAGTAGAAAATTGCCAATCAGAACGATCTTCAGTTCTTAGAGGAATCGCAACCGATGAAAGGTTCACACACTAGAAATCAAACCTGACACATTTGGATTGAAACGCGACGGGTATGTTCAAATTTGGGGTAGGTCGACGCTTTGTCTTATTGGACAAGAAAAGCCTGTTTGCGTCAAGTATATCCGATGGCATCCCATTTCGCCTAATCGCATTTTCGCCTAAACCGGTTGGAAGGCAAATATTGAAAGCCGAGAGAAATTTTGACGGTGATCAACATAAACACCAAAGAATTCAGAATATGTGCCGATGCTAATTAAGAACAGTCATATGAGCCAAATAGTCAGATGAAATACCAACATTTAAATATTGAAAACAAACAAAAAAAAAATGAATCACCACCAATAGCTACTTAAACAAAATGTTCTTGGGAAGATTATAGTTTTGCTTACCAATGAACGATTGTACAATTAACAGAAAATATCACCAATTAACAGAAAACTAACCTATCATCACCTAACATAACGTAACATCAAGAGAGCTAAGGATGAATGAACATTCAAAAATAGCATGTATCTCCCTGTTGAGACGCCGTTAAATTTCCCTCAAAATAAATATTTCCGTTTCAACCAGTTTAGGCGAAATGGGATTATTAGGCGTCAAACCATAAGCTCCTTATCAATAATTATATGAAGGATAGAGCTTACAGAAAAGAAACCTGTTTAATTCAAACTCATTATGTAGAAATAAACCCTTACCTAGGGTAAAAGAAGAAAAAAATATTTGAGAATTAAAATTCCATGCCGCTAATGCTAAAGGCTGTGAAAGGTCACTCAGCAAATAAATGGACAACACACTAGGGTGCCCCAGAAATTATATCAGCTGCGAAGGAACATCAATGATGATATTTTTTGTCTCTGATAAATACAACAAATACACATGGACTATACGGTAAATACGAACCTGAAATACAAATCAACGTGTTATCTGTTCTGCCATTTCGACTTCACTTTATTAGTGTATGTTGTTTTCTATATATTGGGGCTAATCGCGACGATAAGGATGAATGATGATTATATGAAATTGATGGAAGGCTTAAGATCAACTCGGAACTCAAACTTAGAATCTTCGAGTAATGTCAGTAGTAGGTACATTAGATAACGTCGGTCGCTGCGTGGGTGGTCTTTAATTTGCATGTACTTAGAACTAATTTGCACGGGTTTTAATTAATTTGCACGTACTTAGAATTCATTTGCAAGTACTTAGAATACTTTACATTTATGTATTTGCATGTTTATAACTTTTTATGAATATATAATTATTTATTTTATGAAAAATATGTATATAGAAGGTAATTAGAGGTACTAAACGCTATGCATATGGTTTTATATTCATTACTGCAAAGTATGTAATGTATAAATCGATAATAATTAATGTTTATAATATTGAAAATAAGTTTTCTATGGTTTATGAACCGCTATGAGAGGTGTTAATGGTACGAAAGAAGACAGTAGACCTAGTGCCCCGGTTCTGCGCCCGAAAGTGAGGCTCGGTGAGGCTCGCCTTATTGGTTTGGTCTTGTAAGGCATAAGCCTCATTTTCTCGCAGTGTTGCCAACACCTTACTCGAAAAAAATCACCAAGGTTTCTTTTTTGGTCTAACCTAACCTGAAGCAAGGAGCTGGCAACCTTGCTTGAGGCTTGCCTTACATGGTTCCAGTGCATAAAGCAATTTTTGCCAACCTACTGGCACCCTTGCCATAGCCTTTTACGAAAAAAAAAAAAAGGGATTAAACAACCGACAGTGCTGCCAACACCTACCTACACCCCTTCTTCTTACTTGGCAAGGGCTTACACTGGCGTAACAAACACACACTGGGCAAGGAGAGCCGGCAACAAACACACACTGCCGTAAAAGAGAGAGAGGGATGGATGGATGGATGGCAACACAGTATGTGTGTGCGTGTGTGTGTATAATATGTAGCATTATTAACTAGAGAGTGTTGGCAAACCACCTGCAACTAAAAAAAAGAGATATGCCAACGTTGCTGTAAGATGAAGAGAGAGAGAGAGAGATTTAAAAGACCTATAGCTGGCAACAGTGGTGTACGATGTCCTCCCTCTTCTGTGCAATATGACATTATGATGTTACTGTAGTTTTTGACAAGGATTACGAGTTAACTAAAAAACCTGCAACTAGAGAGAGTTGCCAGCACACACACACTGTTGTAAGAGAGATGGATGACTGGGGGCAGCATTTCTGGCTATTCACAGTGGCGGATGTACTTCCTGTTTTTTCAAAAGCTAACAATAATGATGGAATTTCATGCTGACGCATTTATTTTGTTCAAAAATTCGTGTTCAGCACAGATGATGCTATGTAATTTTCACATCAGCTCAGCCAACTGTTGAGAAATAATGACGTCAGGTAACAGCATTGGTGTGAGTAACGTGATGAATTTACGAAAGTAGGAAAATGACATTGCTAAAAATTGAAGTATGGAACTATTTTCTAGAGCGGATTTCTACTAGTCCATGTTGTTAACCTACATATTACTCCTCGACTAATAAAACTAGAAGCTCGAGGGCATCAGGTTCTATTTTTATTGTGAGCTGCAAGGAGAACATTGTGATTGTGATTGAAATTAACTAGCGTGAGTAAATTTGTTTGTTGGCTTGCATGAGTTGGCTTTGTGTTATATAAATAGGTAGTGTTGCTTCTGTGAGTTGATTCTGTAATAGCCAAACAGATGTAAAGGAATTGTAGATGAGAGGTAAAACTCTCTACAAAAGCTAAACAGTCCTTAAGCATATTGTGGAAGGAATATATACTCGCAGAGCACGCAAAAAGAGAGAGAGAAAGTATACAAGTTTTGAGTGTGTTGCATGTATCTCTCTTCTTTTTTTTCTTGCTTTTTTTCATATATATATATATATATATATATATTTATTACATATTACTATATACATCAAGCATATGCAAAATAGCAATATGCGGGGTGTAAGAGGGCGACCTTCTGGTAAGGCACCCCAAGAGTCAACCTCACTTCCACCTAGTACACCCTGGACTGTAGAGTAACAAGGCTCTGGCGTCTGGCAGACCAGTATAATTTTGCGTGTGTTAGCCTGTTTTTTTTGTGCGTTTGATATTTAGTGGAGGTACATAGTGTTTCGAATTTTATTATTATTTAGTTTTATACACAGAAAAGATATTAATCATAAAATTAAATAAAAATATATCTAATTATGTTTTTTTATGACAACAAGCATTCACAAAAAAAATAGCAATAATGTGGTTTAAAGTTTTTTAACGTAATTGCTACGTAAACAAAATGGCCGACTTGCAATGAGTGTGTCAAAGTTTTTTTAAGCTTAATTGCCACGTAAACAAAATGGCCGACTTGCAATGACTGTGTCAAATATGAATAGATTGAGAGATGGAAAGAGAAGTTAAATATGCTTAAATAAAGTGCTCCTCTGTGCATAGCACTTTACCATAAAAGCATATAGGAAGACTGCCATGTCGATGCATGAAACTTAAATATACATATAAAATTAAAATATTTGGTGCTGACCACATCACATATTGCTGACTTTGCATTGTACTTTCCTATATTCACATATGCACAGTAAGGCTAATCGGGACTAGGCCTACAGTTTTTTAAAGTAGGATCCGAACCACTATATACTTTTATCGGGTTCGAACCTAGGACCTCTTGATTACAAGGCAACAACACAACCACAGCACTATCGAACCCTAGTAAATATGTAGGAAAAAACAACGGTATATACATAATCCAAAGTTGCGTGGTTCTAGGCCCCATAGGAACCAAGAAAATCAATGTCTTGGAAAAACATCTTAAGATATTTGTCTTAATCTTTAAGAAAGTCGACTTCCGGTCTGTCAAGATGTTACTTCCGGTCTGTCAAGAAAATTTTCTTAAGACATTTGTCTTAAGATGTTTTTCCAAGACATTGATTTTCTTGGCTCCTAATTGACCTAGGATGATGATTTTAAGTTTGTTGGATAGGATTTGACGAAAACTATTCGACTAGCAAATAAAATCGATTCCACCCCCTCAAGTTTCGAAAATATAGACGATTTTTTTATTTTTTGAGAAACTTGATTTGCTGGCTTAGTTTTTACCCTATTTCGAAAATTTTAATGATATTTGATAAAAAATTGAAGGTACTCTGCAACCTATTGGAAACATAATGATTAGTGCTTACTGTTTTCGAGTTATTTTAAATTAAATTTTCAAGATGTAATTTCTAAGTTGTTTTGTAACTCGTAAAGTATGGGTCGTAGAAAACCTATTTTTGTTTTATCTGCTATTGCCCGACAAATACTATAAACACAAATAAATTTTTTAAAAAATGGAGATCGAAAATAATTTTATTTTCTGAAAATAAAAAAAATATGTATATGGAAAAAAAATACGATTGTGTAATTTTTTATGATGTATGTTTGCATGTAAACAATAAGTATACCTGAAAGTTTTAGAATTTCAAAATAGCTATATATATATATTTGCTATTATATCAGCCAAAACAATAGAATATATATAAACAAGAACATTTTCATAGTTTCACACCTCTACTAGAATGGTAGAAAAATATACTAGTAGGCAATAAAATCTGAAGAAGATTCGTGTCTAGCAAAAATAAGCTAAATAGAATTACACATGCATACAATATTTATTGTGCTTTTTCTATCTACAATCATATTTTTCTTATATATTTTTTTTATTTTTTTTATAGGGTTGACTAAAGCACATATTTGAGGAAGACAACACCACCCATATATAAATAAACCCCTCAAACTAACACTAATTAGAATTAGCTTACAAAATTTTTCTCATAAGGCATTTTTTGTTTTGTAAACACTCTACCACCAACAGATCACATATAAATAAACATACCCCGAAAAAAAAATAAAAAAATGCGCTCCATGAAAAGTTGCCCTGTTTGCAAAAAAACCATATCAAGCAAAAATTTTGCAAGACATTGTCGCACCTGCGTGCCAGGCAAGCATTTGGCTGCCACCGAACTATGTTCCGGATGCAATAAACACATCACAATTGCGTATGCCAAGAAGCATAAGCTTACTTGTCTAAGCGAAAGTACATCTGGGGCCCAGCCTTCGACCTCCACCAAGAGGAAGGCAGAAGCAGCCTCCATCAATGCACCACCCGCCAAACGCGTCAAGCATGCGATGAAAGCAGACCGGTCTGCTTTCGGAGGAATATTAGAAGATTACGTCCGATTGTCGGACGGTTCTTGCGATGTTCGTAGCTTTTTAGAGGAGAAGCGAGCAGAGATAGTTTCTATTCTTAGTAATGCACTGGCTACGCACTCCTCCACTAAATTCTACGGTACGCTATGTTGCACATACAAGAAACCGACCGATGAAAGATACACTTTCTTTCATGCAACGAAAGCAAAAACGCTGCATCTGGCGGATGGTGACAGCATTGGAGAAATTTACGACAAGTTTACCGAAGAGCTGCTTGTTAAACAGGAGGAGCACGAGGCCACAGGCTCGGGCGGTTCGCTATGCGGTGAACCCCATAAATTGTGTGTTATTTTTAGTCAGTTTGCACCAATGTCCGGGTCTAGTTACGTCCCTCTACCACCAGATGTTGCAGCAAAGAAGGCTGTTCTGAATATTCAGAACAGGGATAACAAGTGCTTCGTCTGGTCGGTGCTGGCAGCGTTGCACCCCGTCGACAGAAAAAATCATCCGTGTCGCGTTACCCACTACGAGCAGTACGAGTCGGAGTTGGAGGATGCAATGGTGGGAATCGACTACCCGGTGGCGCTTTCGGATGTTGGCAAGTTTGAGGCACGTGCTCGCAACTTACAATTAGCCATAAACGTTTACGGTCTCACCGAGAACAAAAATGAGGTCCACCCCATCCGGGTGAGCAACGTGAGCAACAACAACGAGGTACGAGAAATCAACCTCCTGCTCATCAAGGACGAGACACAACACCACTACACCCTCATTCGCTCGCTCTCCCGGTTGGTGTCGAGTCAACGGAGCAGTGATAGTCACCACGTCGAGGTGTGTCGCAGGTGCTTGTCTACATTTCATAATCGAGAACAGCAGGATTACCAGCGCATCAGAGGTCCCAACATCGCTGCCGAAAAGCTCGCTCGCCACATGCGTTACTGCAGTACCAACAAACCTGCACGAACTATTCTACCCAATCCTGGTGCGACAGAAAAATTTAGCATGCACAGTGCCATGGCAAAGCATCCTGCCATCATTGTAGCAGACTTCGAAGCCTTCCTCGAACCCCTCTCCACCTGCTATCCCGATCCCGAAGTTTCTTCCACCACCCCTTACCAACTCCACGAGGCCTCGAGTTACGCCTACGTTGTGGTGCGGCGAGACCAACGTGTTGCCCCCGAGCCGTATGTCTATCGCGGTCCCGACCCGGTCAAGCACTTCTTGCAGAGGATGGTAGAGGAGGCCCAAAAGATAGGAAAGGTGTTGCTGTCCCCCAAGCGCATGCGACGACTTTCTCCTAAAAATAAGCGTAGGCACGAGGAGGCAACCAACTGCCCTGTTTGCAACTTGGTCTTCACCGACGATAACAGTAAAGTGCACCACCACGACCATTATGGTACTGGTAGCTACATCGGTCCGTGGTGCAACACGTGCAACTTAAAAGCTAGGGACCCGCGCTTTATTCCCATCTTCTTTCACAACGGCTCGGGATACGATTTTCATCACTTGGTACCCCATCTCGGCTACGATGATAGTCGTATCAGGGTCTTAGCACAGAACGAGGAGCGCTACATTAGCGTGAGTAAGTGGGTGTCTATCCCCGAATTGGAAGCAACTATCGAGCTTCGGTTTCTCGACTCGCTGCGTTTCCTCCATGCAAGCCTTGATGCTCTTGCAGGCAAGCTTAGGGACGAGCAGCTGACTATCACTGCAGCTAGTTTTCCAAACTTTGGATGTTTGGGGCTCATCAGACGTAAGGGGGTCTACCCCTACGAGTACGTAACGGACCCCGACAAGTTCGAGGAAACATCGCTCCCTCCACAGGATAAATTCTACAGTCGGCTGAGAGGATCTAGCATAACAGATGAGGAATACCAGCACGCCCAGTCCATGTGGAAAGAGTTAGGTTGTCGAAATTTTGGGGATTATCACGACGCATATTTAAAGCTTGACGTGACGCTCCTCGCGGACGTTTTGCAGGCGTTTCGCGCGACAGCAATAAACATCTACCACCTAGACCCTGCCTACTTCTACAGCCTCCCCGGACTGGCATGGTCGGCCATGCTGCTCATGACCAGGATTAAACTCGAGCTTCTTACTGATGTGGAAAAGTTACTTTTTTTGGAACGAGGCATCCGAGGCGGTATGGTCCAGGTGACGCAACGCTATGCACGTGCTAACAATCAATACATGGCCACCGGTTACGATCCCTCTAAAACAACAAGCTACATCCTCCACACAGATGTAAACAACCTGTATGGATTTTCCATGATGCAGAAACTTCCGTACAAGGGATTCGAGTGGGTTAATCCTTCGGATTTCGACGTGAAAAATTTCGAAGATAGTACATACGTATTTTTTGCCGAGGTGGACATTAAATTCCCCGAAAAGCTCCTTGATGTATTCAGCGAGTTACCACCTGCTCCAGAATTTAAGCGTTTACCTAACTCGAATCAACCCAAGCTCATCATGGATGTTGAGCCCAAAGAGAGGTATGTGCTACATTACCTGAATCTTGCTTGGTTGATGAGGCAAGATGTTACAATTGGTAAAATTCATCGCATCCTCAGGTTCGAGCACGGTAACTGGTTAGTACCCTACATCGAAGCCAATACCGAACACCGCATCGCTGCAACCTCGGAGCTTGACAAAAACTTCTTCAAGCTGATGAACAATGCTGTGTTCGGTAAAACGATGGAGAACGTGAGAAATCGCGTGGACGTTAGGCTGGTTACCAATGCGAAGCGATGTCGTAAGCTGATTGCAAGCCCGTTGTTTAAATCAAGAACCATTTATAATGAGCAGTTGGCTCTGGTCCACATGGATAAACCTGTGGTGCACCTGACAAAGCCAATTTATGTTGGTGCCACGATTCTCGACTTGAGCAAGTTGCATATGTTTGAGACACATTATGGTACACTGTCCAAACATTATGATCGTGGCATTTCTCTTTTATATATAGATACGGACAGCTTGGTCTACCATGTTCGCACAGTTGATGCATATAAGGATATAGCGTCGATTCCAGCTTTCATCGAGCTTTTCGACACATCAGGCTATCCCCAGCCGAACCAGTACGGCATCCTGGCCCGAAACAAGAAGGTGCCCGGTAAACTCAAGGACGAGAAGGACGGGGATGTTATTCTTGAGTTTGCTGGACTTCGGGCCAAAGCCTATGCAATTCGGGCCGAGGGGTCTGTCACCAAGAAGGCCAAGGGTGTAGGTAGGCAGGTTGTACAAAAGCATCTCGCATTCGAGGATTATGTTGAATGCCTGAAAACTCGCTCACCTGTTCTACGAAAAGAGTATCGAATCCAGAGCGTCAACAGTAGACCCAAATAGAGAGTTCACCAAC
Source organism: Lepisma saccharinum (assembly GCF_977018435.1). NCBI lineage: Eukaryota > Metazoa > Arthropoda > Insecta > Zygentoma > Lepismatidae > Lepisma > Lepisma saccharinum. Next base: position 105,285,275 of record NC_139231.1, read on the forward strand.
CGAAAGTGGGGCTCGGTGGGGCTCGCCTTAATGGTTTGCTCTTGTAAGGCATAAGCCCCATTTTCTCGCAGTGTTGCCAACACCTTACTCGAAAAAAATCACCAAGGTTTTTTTCTTGGTCTAACCTAACCTAAAGCAAGGAGCTGGCAACCTTGCTTGAGGCTTGCCTTACAGTGCATAAAGCAATTTTTGCCAACCTACTGGTACTTTTGCCATAGCCTTTTACAAAAAAGAGAGAGGAGAGAGAGAGAGAGAGAGAGAGAGAGAGAGAGGGGGGGAAGAGTTAAACAACCGACAGTGCTGCCAACACCTACCTACACCCCTTCTTCTTACTTGGCAAGGGCTACTACTTTTTTTTGAGGCTTAGCCAATTTATATACTGGCGTAACATGCACACACTGGGCAAGGAGAGCCGGCAACAAACACACACTGCCGTAAAAGAGAGAGAGGGATGGATGGATGGATGGCAACACAGTATGTGTGTGCGTGTGTGTGTATAATATGTAGCATTATTAACTAGAGAGTGTTGGCAAACTACCTGCAACTAAAAAAAGAGATATGCCAACGTTGCTGTAAGATGAAGAGAGAGAGAGAGATTTAAAAGACCTATAGCTGGCAACAGTGGTGAGCGAATGCACCTTATCGTAAATTTTTTCCAAGTCCCGGGCGCCAATGTTTATATATATCGTGACCTTTGTAAACCTCTCTCGGGGGAACGATGTGCCACACACGCGCGCGCGCGTGCCTCTCATTATTTCCGTATTGTGACGCAAAGAAACAAATAATAATTGTTGTTTTTTTAGGATTCCTGGCCCCTATAACCTCGCCAGGGTGCGTGGTGCCCAACCAAAAAAAAGTAAAAGGTTTTCTAACGGCTGCGGTTCTAGATAACCACACCTCTGTAGAGTTTCACGTGTTTTTTTTTTTCTCAAACTTCCATGAAACTCTACAGAGGACCTCCGTAATGCATGCAACGTGTACTAACGACTCTAGTGTTATTTTGATGTTGTAATATTTTTGGATATAGAGTTTTATTGTGAGATATAGATAAAAATAATTATGTTTATTATAATATTTCCTTGATGAAGATGGAGAATGTATGTGTGTGTGTTACAAATAAAGTTGCATGCTTTTTTTTTTCTAGTGTGTGTGTATGTGTTTTTGATGTTTCGACAGCATCTGAAACGATAAAAAAGAAAGAATTTTATTGTTAATTTTCTTGTGTAAAAACAACAACAAATTTTTTTGTGCAAATTTTCTGATTTGTCTCTCGTGCTATAGTGCAAAAAAAAGATATTGTAACTGATAACTGATGAAATTGACATTTGTAACTGATCTGAACTAGTGAAATTCGTATTGTGCCATTGTAACTGATTGTGCTAGTACAAAAAATTCCTTATTTGTGCAAGAAAAGATGTTAAACATGTTAAAACTGTTCCGTCACCCTCTCGTTCTTCACGTCGTGGACGAAGGACTTCTCTGCAATCAGGATGACGCTCCATAGAGTATCGGCAGGCAGCGCGTCGTGGAACTCGCAGACGACCTTGATGTTGGTGCGATCGTTGACCACCACCTGCTTTCTCTTAGATGTGTTGATGACGAACATGGGTCTGCGGGTTTTGAATTCGCTGGGTGCGTAGTACATGTCCACGCTTCCTTCGGTCACGCGTTTGAAAGAGGTGTAAGCTTCGTAACGTTTGAGGTAATCATCTTTGGTCATGTCGAGGTTGTAATTCTCGCGCGGGAACACTTCGTTCCTACCGTTCTTGAGATAAACGTTCTTGATCTTGCAGTCGTCGAACTTGCTGGAATCTTTTTCCTGGTTCTTATCGCGTCCGGTCTGAAAGAGCACTACGACGAAATCTGGCATGTCGAACTGTATGTTGTTGAACTGCGTCGTCACGTCGAATTCCATGTGACTTCCCGACGCCATCTTCTGCACGCACTGGTAACCGTGAAAGTGAATCGGTACCTGCGGACTCTTCAAGATCTCCGCTTTGTACTTGAGGGCGTAGTTCGTTTCGTATTCCACGATCGGCATTCTCAACTCCATGCTCCGGATGACGCACTTGGCTGCTTCGGGTAATGTGTTGGGCAGCGGCGTGCCGTCGGCGTTCAAGTTGGTGTATCGCATCAGTGCGTCGTTGTCGTTGGCCGCTCTTCGAAACGTGACCCTCAGTCCTCCCTTCCACATGATCTCCTTGTAGTCCGAGAAGAATCCCGGCAGCAGACGCATGGGAAAGAGCGCCGTGTGACTTCTCGTCGATATTTTGGTCCCCGCTTCGAATCCTCCCGCTTGATAGTATGCCGCGTCCGTTTTGGATAATTTCAATGTTCCCACTGCCGTCGACGTGATGCCTGGATAGTCTATTCTGTCTATGACGGTGTTGTGTTTCCTCACCTCCACCTGCGAGAACAGGTGAGGCACGAAGTTGTCCACGAGTATCAAATTTGCATTGGGCGGAAACGCGTCTCCGCTTTCCTTCTTCACCACGTCGAATTGAAGGTAGAGGTCCGCTCTGTGAGGATGAACGAACCCATCGCCTACGTCCACGTCGTATTCGATCTCCCTGTTCGCTTCGTTGAGATTAGCGAACGTGCGACGGTTGGGTGGGAAAGATTGCAATTCGTAACTTTCGATTTGCTCCATTTTCACTATGCGTGTTATTTATTATACGTTGATCTCCACGATGGCAGTGGTCGTTGCACCTGCGAAATCCACCACGTCTCCTTTCTCGTTCGTCACCACCAACTCTATGTCGTCTATGCGGTTTCGACATACTGGAAAATAGATCGGCGAAGAGGGCGTGTAGATGATCGGTTCCATGAATTCGGAACTTGGTTTGAACGTGGCTATGATTCCTGTCTGCTTGTGACTTCCTAACAATCCGTCGGATTTCGTGATCATGCCTTCGGCCACGTTGCAGTGTACGTTCAGAGTCTCGATGGCCAAGAATTTAGGAATGTTGGTTGCTACGTGCTTGATGCCAGCTTCGAGTTTTGTGTCGTTCTCGAAACCTAAAAGTTCTCCCATGGTGCCCAGGTCCACGGTCTCCGTCGCCGACACGATTTCCACTCTGTGAGTGACCGAATTTTGAGAAAGGTACGTGCCCTTGGGTAACTGAGCTTGCAAAGTGGAAAGATTGTATTGGCCTGGCGTGGCGACGATGTGTTCGCTTCCGACGCTAATTTTGTTGTTGTGCTGCGTGACGTTAGGTATGAGGTACATGCTGTAGAATGCACGCAGAGCTACGGATTTAGGATAGACGATGTCGTCGTGCAGCGTGAGTTTCAAGATCGAAGATTCGCTCGTGAGATGGAACACGCCCATCGTGTTTCAGGTTCCACAATGCTTTCTGGAAATCTTCGATCGTAGGCTTATTTATTTTAGAGAGAAACGCGAGCATGGAGAGACAGAGATGACCGCAGTTCTCGTCTCCGAAATTTTGAATGCGTTCGTCGTTGTAGTATATAGAAGTTTTGTTCGTTTTCAGATAATGGACTAAATTTGTAGGTGGAACGCCTCCGAAAGAATCGAAAACGAATGCTTTGTTATTGTCATCGTTTTTGTGGTAACATATCCAATGCGTGCCTGGATTTTCTTGACTGTCCAAGTTGACTACTCCACATTCTTTATTTTTAACGGTTGAAGGTAACGAGTCGGACATGAAAACTCCTCTGAAGTTTTTGATTTGTAACGGTTCGATCAGAGATTCAATGTCTCGGTTGGTGAGTGCTGTTGTTTCTTTTTTTTAATTTTTTTCATCACGCCCTTCCCTTTCTTCTCCATGGCCAGGTTGTGACGTTTCTGTTCTTCCAATTCCGCCTTGTTCTTCTTCGAGTCGATGACGGTTTTTGAGATGGCGGCGCTACCGCCGGCCAAACTTCCAACGGCCCACAATGCTGCCAGGATGGCCGGGATGCTGAATATGAAACCTCCGATCTTTTGCTGTTTCCGCGAACGCTGCAAGCGTCTCAATTGTGGAGTGCTGAGAAGTAATTTCATTCCGTGTCCTTTCGTCAAGCAAGAACGCTTCTTCTCGCGTTGTTTCTTGGTGAGTAACCCATCGAGGGCACCTAGATTTTTCAGATTGGAATATGGTATCTGGTACACGACACCCTTGGGCTTCATGTTGATGCTCTATATATATTTTTTTTCCACGGTATGTTATTTATATATATAAATGTTCCGAGATTTTTTTGTTTCGTGTAATTTTTTTTTCAAGGTATGTTATTTATATATATATGTATGTTCCGAGATTTTTTTTGTTTCGTGTAATTTTTTTTTCAAGGATATATACTCCGCGCAGCGTCGTTAAACAAATTCTATTACGTGCTTCGTTTTCTTACCAAGAAGTTCCTTTGTACCCTTGTACACGATTCGAGTTTTGTTCTCGATTAAAATAGCTAGCTTCTCGTCGGATAACATGTTAGCGTATCGATCTGGTAAAAATAGACTGTATTGTGCGTTGAGCAACAGACGCACCTTGGGACCATACTGGGTAGAAACGATTGAACCGGAAGTTATCGTGTAAGGTTTGTCGACTTCCAATTCCTGAATTTTTACATATTCGACTGACAAATTTAGCATTTGTTTCAATGCTTGGAGATCACTCATGTTTTTTTCACTCATATCGAAGAGAAATTTCAGTGTGTTATAGAAATTTAATTTTTTTCACAATGTGTGTTATTTATATATACCGAAGATTATTTTTTTTTCACGATGTGTGTTATTTATATATATTTTTTTCACGATTTGCATCGAAGATTTTTTTTTGTGTGTGTGCGTTAGAGGAAGAAAGTTCGTGCTTCGGAAAACGCAATGATGTGCGTGATGATTTCTTCAGTTTCCTGTTTGGACTTACGCCAATCATCAGTATATCGTCTTCTTCCCCGCCTCGCCTCGTGCAGTTCGTCCATTCTGTTGTTTAATTTTTCCCCTGCAGCCGAAAGAAGAGTGTCGAGATCACCGCACCTCATTCCACTGATCTCCCGAAGATGGTCTTTGATAAGCATTTCACAAGGGATGCGAAACTGCGGCGTTGATCTCGCTATGATTAAAAGTTTATTAACATCTCCGTCTACTACCTGTTTAAAAATTTTACATAGCAGTTCGTGCGGCAAATCGGTTATGCAAGCCATGTTGTTATTATTTCCTTTTTACTGTATGTTATTTATTTATACACCCCACCCAAATTTTTGTTTCGTGTTCATGGCGATGGTGGTGCCCAGTGCTGCAACTCTTTCTCCCAACGATGCGTCTCTGCTGACGAATCTTTCGAAAGCTGCATGCTCCAATTTTCTGTCTGCTTCGTGACGTGCATCCAGATCCGTCTGCGTGGTGTTGTAGGCGATGTCGTGATCTTTGCATGCGGCGTCCAACGGATTCACACCCTTGTCTCCTCTCTCCAATCTTTTCTTGAGTTTGGTACCCGGTCCGCAGTACTGGTAGCCAGGTAAATGCATCTCGAAAGGTAACTTGTTGATGATGTCGTTCACGAGTCCCTTTCCTTCGGCCACGTTCCAGAATCTCGGAGGCAGCGTGTTGATAATTTTGATGAGGTAACCTATGCCCTTGTCGTCGTTCACGATGAAGTTGGAAAGTTTGGTGCTGATCATGTCCACGATGCCAACCTTCTCGTTGTAGAAATTACGATTGCCTGCATTCTCTTCGCCGGCTATCACCAACAACCTGTCTATGAGCTTGCGCACGTCGTCCACCCACACAAACTCTTTGGGTAACGTGTTGTAGAGTTTGACGCCGCTGCCTGTTTTGACCTGGTTCCATATCGGTTTGATGAGATTCCTGTACTTCTCACCGCTGCTCGATTTCACCCTATTCTGCGAGGCGTCGTTGTTTTGGTACAAGGCATCCGTCAAGATCAAAATTTCCTTGTAACTTTGGTAATCTTCGTCGGTGTAATCTTTCGGCTGCTTTTTGGCAACGAGTTCCCACAGTCCCACCGTACCCGGATACCTGTTCCAACTATCCTTATCGCCTAAATTAACTTTAATGTCGTTGCCTTCGAAGGTCACCTTCGATTTTCCAATCTTCCACACCACACCCTCGTTGGTTTCCATGCTCGGATACAATCCGAACACTTCATCCTTGTCAAATTTCCCCGTGCTCAGGTAGTCTCGTGCCAAAGGTCCCAACTCGATTTTATCCGAAGACGTGCTGCTTATGGCTCGACGTCGTGGTACGTCCTTCAGTTCGAACGGCGTCGAAGGAATGCTCGAAATGGGCGTGGGTACGGTGTAACTTTTAGCTGCAAGTGGTACGAGTTCGTTGATCAAATTTTTATTTTGTTCCGTGACACCTTTAATTTCTTTACCTAGATCGCTGATGGCATCGATCACAGGTTGATCTTGACGTTTCTTCTCTTCGTAGAATCCGCGATTCTCGGATTTCCAACCTTTGAAGCGTTTCGCGAGGTAATCGCGAAGCTTAAGATTTTCGTCTTCGATTTTTCGTTTCGTCATAACGTTATTTATACAAGTCGTTTCTTACAACGTTGCAACGTTTAGAAAGTCGTTGATTTTGTTTCTGTATTTTCCGTCGTTGGGTTTCCTCGTCATGTCGATCGTCGCGAATCCGAAATCGTCACTATTCCAACAGTGTGAGCAGCGTTCCGAAAATTGATTGTAGTTCATGTCTCCGCCTACGTAGTCATCGTACGCGTGCTTGAAATTGGTGTGATCTTGACGAAACAAACATATGAAATTAGCGTTGTCGCGTACTAACTGTTTTGGAATTTTGGAAAACGTTTGAGCTAGGTAAAAGCAATCCATTCCTTTGTGACGACCCTGCGTGAAAAAGTTGCGAATTTCATTTTGATTTTCCAGGATGACGTCGTCGAACACAACGACTGAATTTTCACGACAATCGTCGAGTGGAATGATTTCCGAAGCGAACGTTGCAATGTCCAGACCATCGTACAGTTTCATCAGTTGCTGGTATTTGGATTGCTCCAAACTTTTCGAGAACACGTACAGGTGCCTGTTCTTCCAATCTAACCAATTCGGTGCGAGGAGAAAATTGTCCACGAGCAGTGTCGTTTTCCCACACCCCGAAGGACCTACGATTAGACAGCGGATGCTGTCGGGAAGCAACCCGCCGTTCTTTTTTTTAGTTTGGCTTTCCGAATCCGGTAGACGCTTCACCACGTTCCACGTACTCACAAGATCACCTCGTTCGCGTCGATCCAACTCTTTTCCGGAAGTCCCAGCCATTTGACAAACAGTTTGTCACCTTTCCTACGCAAAACCTTTTCGATGAGGTACGTGTCGGGGTGTTTCGTTTTAGAGAGTTCCTCTACGTAAAATCTTCCTTTCAAAATCTCGCCGCTACTATCTTTTATTATATACGTGTGTCGGTTTCCGGGTAAAACTCGAACCACCGTAAAAAGTTCCGTGCTCCAATTTTTTGTGAATCCCTTCTCGAAGGTGCGTTTGAATTTGCTGATCCTCACCTGGTCTCCAATTTTGAATTTTGATTTCTTGGTAGTCGTGGGAGTGTACTTTGGACAGTAAACTGTAGAAATTAAACGCTGCTCGTCAGATTTCGTAACGTCAGCTGGCTTCATGCCTATCGTTCTGTGTACCGTATCATTATAGGTATCGACGAGTTCCGGCAGAATGTCGACCCATTTGTAATTTCCCCGAAGCGTGAATCGTTTCCACATGTGTGTTTTCAAGGTTCGATTAAATCTTTCCACGATGCTGGCTTTGATGTGACTGAAGGTCGAATAATGTCGAATGTCATGTTTTTTAATAAACTTTTGGAATACGGCGTTGTAAAATTCTTTACCGTTGTCCGTTTGCAAAAACCGAGGTCGTCTGTTGCTTTCGTGAAAAATTAATTTGAATGCTTCCGTGACGCATGTTCCCGTTTTGGCTTTCAACGGCAGAGCCCATGCGAATTTCGAAAATGTGTCTATGACGGTGAGGAGGTACTTGTTGCCCTTGTTCAATTTATGTACGTTTTTCAAATTGCCGCTACTCATCTCCACGAGGTCACTTTGCCAGAGGTCATCGATGCCCTTGGTTACCACCGCCAAACGTTCGTAGTTGCGGCGTGCAGGTTTATGCAATTCTTCGACGATGGCTTGCCTAGACATTTTTTAGAGATTACGTTTGAAGAGAAGCACGAGCGTGATGGGATTCAAAGAAGGTGGCACCTCACCTGTGTTTTGAATGATCAGCTTATCGCCGGCACTCACGTCGAAAACGGTAAGATCTTCGTCTTCGTGTATTTCATATATGTTGCGCGTTTCGTTCCAACGTGCCAGAGAAATATTTCCTGCTTTCTGGACACCACGATTCGATATCAAGGTCATGGTGGGAACGCTAGCTTTTCTGCCGTGAGACCAGTACGAAAATTCATTTATCTGAATCGTGCCATCGAGGAGAAACTTGTAGTACGGATGATAAGGATGTAACATGTACAGTTTGTTACCTTCGACGAACGTGGAGATTCTCTGTTGATTGGGTATGCTGTTGATTTCGATGGCTTGCAGAGAATGCAGTTTGGCGAATTTAGTATCGACGCTAACGAGGTTGCTGTGAAGCTGTCCCAGTGTATTTTGTACGGGCAACAAATATTCGACTATGGTATCCGTTACTGTAGAAAACGACGGTTTGATTTTCATTTCCACGTTCAACTGCTTGTAGTTTTCGTTGAGTTCTTGCAACTTGGCACCGAAGGAGGCCAGCGTCGATTCCTGCGTGGATTCCAGCACTCCAACTTGATCTCTGATGTTGACGACAATACTCTGAAGGTTCTCGACTTGATTCAATTTCGAGCTTTTCTCGGTAAGATCGTTCACGATGCTTCGCATCTCTGTAAACTGCGTGTGAAGGTCGGCGACGCTCTGCGAAGTGGGCAACGTCGACACCCATGAACTGATTTCGTCTCGAATCTGTTCCACGTTTGCCGTTTCCGTTTCCAGTCGTTTCAGCATTCGAGATATGTTCCTTTTCAAAGCGTGTAATTCTTTGGAGGTGGGTAGATTGGCCACCCTACTCTCGAGATCGCTCAACGAACTTTTGATGTCGCTCGATTCGGATAGTGCCGTCACCGCCGTTTTCAATTTTTCCAAATCTTCGCTCGAAGGTACGCTCGTCCGTAACGATTCCAAGTCACCCTGTATGTTGTCGAGGACGTGATGAAAATGAGCAAGATTCGTTTCGACGTTCAAATTTTCTAAATATTCAATCTTCTGCTGAACCGTGCTTAACGTGTCTTGAATGCCCGTCAACGCGCTTGCTTCAGCGTGAATATTTTTAATTTCTTCGTTGATCAACTCCAGAGACGCCTGAAGCGTAGCGATGGTGGTTTGAATGTGTTCGAAATCTTGATAGGCCTCCAATTGAATTTTTATGTTCGCGACGCTTTTACCGATGACCTGCAGTTCGTCCGACGATGGTAGGTTCGTCATGGTATCTTCCAAAGTCTGAAGCTTGGATTTAATTTCTTCCAACGTGCCGGTGAATTCTTCTTGCAATTTGGAAACGACGACGTGCAAGCGTTCCGCATCAATATCGTTCACGACGGTTTGAAGTTCAGAGAAATTCTTTTCTATTGCGGAAGTTCGTTCTTCGATTTCGAGTTTCAATTTTTCCAAATCTTCATTTTTCGATTGAAATTGCTGTAATTTGGCCAAATCATTTTGAAGCGAATCCACGCTCAACTGTATATTTTGAACGTTGTCGTAAGAAGGTACGTCAACATAATTTTTTATGAGCGTTTTCAGTTCGGAATCGATTTTCAGAATGGGGTCGAGACATTGCGTTTGGAGCGTAGCGATCTCCGACTCTAAACTTTTGTTTAAGGTCTCCTGCAAAGCGATCAAATCGCTCCTCAACTTTTTAATTCGGACGTCCAACATGAGAATCTCTTCTGCGTGGTCTACACGCTTGGTGTTGCCGAAAATGTCGTTAGGCATTTTTGGTTAACGGTTATTTATAATAGGATAGACGATACGTAATTCTACGAAGAGAGGAATGAGTTTGTCGTAATCTCCTAGGAGTTGAACGTAAAGATAATCTCCTGCAGAAACATCGTACGTAATGTTAGAAAGCATCTTGTCGTGCTTGATTCGAAAAATGTTCTTGCCGGTAGATATTTTGATTTCGCCTACGTTTTCCGGATTCACGGTGATTTGAAGTTTCCCGTCGATCGGAATCTCGTAGAAATGTAAATTGTTATTGAAGACGTAAAACATCTTGCCGATTTCATCATCCAATTTCGTCCATATACTGTTGAGGTGAACGATTAGTAGACCATTAAGTTTAGATAACACGGAAGGTAAGAGGTTATTGGAATTTGTTGGTGCGGTTTCCATGATGGTTTGCTTTCTGTATCCGAACAAGTTCATAGGCATGCTGGTTATTTAAGAATACGGTCAAAGTTTTTTTTTTTTTATGATTCTTCTGTTGAAGATGGGCATATGTTGCAGGTTTTGCTTTCTGCTAAGCGATAGTGCCCCCACGGCAGTGTGTGAATTCCGCACTTCAGGATGCACCTCTTATCATCGTGCGCATCCAAAGCAATCTTCCTGACAATGTTGGTTGTCAATTTATGGTTGACGCTCTGGATTCGATACTCTTTTCGTAGAACAGGTGAGCGAGTTTTCAGGCATTCAACATAATCCTCGAATGCGAGATGCTTTTGTACAACCTGCCTACCTACACCCTTGGCCTTCTTGGTGACAGACCCCTCGGCCCGAATTGCATAGGCTTTGGCCCGAAGTCCAGCAAAATCAAGAATAACACCCCCGTCCTTCTCGTCCTTGAGTTTACCGGGCACCTTCTTGTTTCGGGCCAGGATGCCGTACTGGTTCGGCTGGGGATAGCCTGATGTGTCGAAAAGCTCGATGAAAGCTGGAATCGACGCTATATCCTTATATGCATCAACTGTGCGAACATGGTAGACCAAGCTGTCCGTATCTGTATATAAAAGAGAAATGCCACGATCATAATGTTTGGACAGTGTACCATAATGTGTCTCAAACATATGCAACTTGCTCAAGTCCAGAATCGTGGCACCAACATAAATTGGCTTTGTCAGGTGCACCACAGGTTTATCCATGTGGACCAGAGCCAACTGCTCATTATAAATGGTCCTCGATTTAAACAACGGGCTTGCAATCAGCTTACGACATCGCTTCGCATTGGTAACCAGCCTAACATCCACGCGATTTCTCACGTTCTCCATCGTTTTACCGAACACAGCATTGTTCATCAGCTTGAAGAAGTTTTTGTCAAGCTCCGAGGTTGCAGCGATGCGGTGTTCGGTATTGGCTTTGATGTAGGGTACTAACCAGTTACCGTGCTCGAACCTGAGGATGCGATGAATTTTACCAATTGTAACACCTTGCCTCATCAACCAAGCAAGATTCAGGTAATGTAGCACATACCCCTCTTTGGGCTCAACATCCATGATGAGCTTGGGTTGATTCGAGTTAGGTAAACGCTTAAATTCTGGAGCAGGTGGTAACTCGCTGAATACATCATGGAGCTTCTCGGGGAATTTAATATCCACCTCGGCAAAAAATCCGTATGTACAATCTTCGAAATTTTTCACGTCGAAATCCGAAGGATTAACCCACTCGAATCCCTTGTACGGAAGTTTCTGCATCATGGAGAATCCATACAGGTTGTTTACATCTGTGTGGAGGATGTAGCTTGTTGTTTTAGAGGGATCGTAACCGGTGGCCATGTATTGATTGTTAGCACGTGCATAGCGTTGCGTCACCTGGACCATACCGCCTCGAATGCCTCGTTCCAAAAAAAGTAACTTTTCCACATCATTAAGAAGCTGGAGTTTAATCCTGGTCATGAGCAGCATGGCCGACCATGCCAGTCCGGGGAGGCTGTAGAAGTAGGCAGGGTCTAGGTGGTAGATGTTTATTGCTGTCGCGCGAAATGCCTGCAAAACGTCCGCGAGGAGCGTCACGTCAAGCTTTAAATATGCGTCGTGATAATCCCCAAAATTTCGACAACCTAACTCTTTCCACATGGACTGGGCGTGCTGGTATTCCTCATCTGTTATGCTAGATCCTCTCAGCCGACTGTAGAATTTATCCTGTGGAGGGAGCGATGTTTCCTCGAACTTGTCGGGGTCCGTTACGTACTCGTAGGGGTAGACCCCCTTACGTCTGATGAGCCCCAAACATCCAAAGTTTGGAAAACTAGCTGCAGTGATAGTCAGCTGCTCGTCCCTAAGCTTGCCTGCAAGAGCATCAAGGCTTGCATGGAGGAAACGCAGCGAGTCGAGAAACCGAAGCTCGATAGTTGCTTCCAATTCGGGGATAGACACCCACTTACTCACGCTAATGTAGCGCTCCTCGTTCTGTGCTAAGACCCTGATACGACTATCATCGTAGCCGAGATGGGGTACCAAGTGATGAAAATCGTATCCCGAGCCGTTGTGAAAGAAGATGGGAATAAAGCGCGGGTCCCTAGCTTTTAAGTTGCACGTGTTGCACCACGGACCGATGTAGCTACCAGTACCATAATGGTCGTGGTGGTGCACTTTTCTGTTATCGTCGGTGAAGACCAAGTTGCAAACAGGGCAGTTGGTTGCCTCCTCGTGCCTACGCTTATTCTTAGGAGAAAGTCGTCGCATGCGCTTGGGGGACAGCAACACCTTTCCTATCTTTTGGGCCTCCTCTACCATCCTCTGCAAGAAGTGCTTGACCGGGTCGGGACCGCGATAGACATACGGCTCGGGGGCAACACGTTGGTCTCGCCGCACTACAACGTAGGCGTAACTCGAGGCCTCGTGGAGTTGGTAAGGAGTGGTGGAAGAAACTTCGGGATCGGGATAGCAGGTGGAGAGGGGTTCGAGGAAGGCTTCGAAGTCTGCTACAATGATGGCAGGATGCTTTGCCATGGCGCTATGCATGCTAAATTTTTCTGTCGCATCAGGATTGGGTAGAATAGTTCGTGCAGGTTTGTTGGTACTGCAGTAACGCATGTGGCGAGCGAGCTTTTCGGCAGCGATGTTTTCTCCTTGTAAGCTCTGGTGTTTTTGTTGTTGGTTGTCAAAAGTGATCAGACACCATCGACAAACTTCTATGCTACCATGATGCTTGCTTTTTTGACTCGACACCAACCGGGAGAGCGAGCGAATGAGGGTGTAGTGGTGTTGTGTCTCGTCCTTGATGAGCAGGAGGTTGATTTCTCGTACCTCGCTGTTGTTGCTCACGTTGCTCACCCGGATGGGGTGGACCTCATTTTTGTTCTCGGTGAGACCGTAAACGTTTATGGCTAATTGTAAGTTGCGAGCACGTGCCTCAAACTTGCCAACATCCGAAAGCGCCACCGGGTATTCGATTCCCACCATTGCATCCTCCAACTCCGACTCGTACTGCTCGTAGTGGCCAACGCGATGCGGTTGATTTTTCCAGTCGACGGGGTGTAATGCTGCCAGCACCGACCAGACGAAGCACTTGTTATCCCTGTTCTGAATATTCAGAACAGCCTTCTTTGCTGCAACATCTGGTGGTAGAGGGACGTAACTAGACCCGGACATTGGTGCAAACTGACTAAAAGTAACACTCAATTTATGGGGTTCTCCACACAGGGAACCGCACGAGCCTGTGGCCTCGTGCTCCTCCTGTTTAACAAGCAGCTCTTCGGCAAACTTGTCGTAAATTTCCCCAATGCTGTCACCATCCGCCAGATGCAGCGTTTTTGCTTTCGTTGCATGAAAGAAAGTGTATCTTTCATCGGTCGGTTTCTTGTATGTGCAACATAGCGTACCGTAGAATTTAGTGGAGGAGTGCGTAGCCAGTGCATTACTAAGTATAGAAACTATCTCTGCTCGCTTCTCCTCTAAAAAGCTACGAACATCGCAAGAGCCGTCCGACAATGGGACATAATCTTCTAATATTCCTCCGAAAGCAGACTGGTCTGCTTTCATCGCAGGCTTGACGCGTTTGGTGGGTGGTGCATTGATGGAGGCTGCTTCTGCCTTCCTCTTGGTGGAGGTCGAAGGCTGAGCCCCAGATGTACTTTCGCTTAGACAAGTAAGCTTATGCTTCTTGGCATACGCAATTGTGATATATTTATTGCATCCGGAACATAGTTCGGTGGCAGCCAAATGCTTGCCTGGCACGCAGGTGCGACAATGTCTTGCAAAATGTTTGCTTGATATGGTTCTTTTGCAAACATGGCAACTTTTCATGGAGCGCATTTTTTTATTTTTTTTCGGGGTATGTTTATTTATATGTGATCTGTTGGTGGTAGAGTGTTTACAAAACTAAAATGCCTTATGAGAAAAATTTTGTAAGCTAATTCTAATTAGTGTTAGTTTGAGGGGTTTATTTATATATGGGTGGTGTTGTCTTCCTCAAATATGTGCTTTAGTCAACCCTATAAAAAAATAAAAAAATATATAAGAAAAATATGATTGTAGATAGAAAAAGCACAATAAATATTGTATGCATGTGTAATTCTATTTAGCTTATTTTTGCTAGACACGAATCTTCTTCAGATTTTATTGCCTACTAGTATATTTTTCTACCATTCTAGTAGAGGTGTGAAACTATGAAAATGTTCTTGTTTATATATATTCTATTGTTTTGGCTGATATAATAGCAAATATATATATAGCTATTTTGAAATTCTAAAACTTTCGGGTATACTTATTGTTTACATGCAAACATACATCATAAAAAATTACACAATCGTATTTTTTTTTCCATATACATATTTTTTTTATTTTCAGAAAATAAAATTATTTTCGATCTCCATTTTTTAAAAAATTTATTTGTGTTTATAGTATTTGTCGGGCAATAGCAGATAAAACAAAAATAGGTTTTCTACGACCCATACTTTACGAGTTACAAAACAACTTAGAAATTACATCTTGAAAATTTAATTTAAAATAACTCGAAAACAGTAAGCACTAATCATTATGTTTCCAATAGGTTGCAGAGTACCTTCAATTTTTTATCAAATATCATTAAAATTTTCGAAATAGGGTAAAAACTAAGCCAGCAAATCAAGTTTCTCAAAAAATAAAAAAATTGTCTATATTTTCGAAACTTGAGGGGGTGGAATCGATTTTATTTGCTAGTCGAATAGTTTTCGTCAAATCCTATCCAACAAACTTAAAATCATCATCCTAGGTCAATTAGGAGCCAAGAAAATCAATGTCTTGGAAAAACATCTTAAGACAAATGTCTTAAGAAAATTTTCTTGACAGACCGGAAGTAACATCTTGACAGACCGGAAGTAACATCTTGACAGACCGGAAGTCGACTTTCTTAAAGATTAAGACAAATATCTTAAGATGTTTTTCCAAGACATTGATTTTCTTGGTTCCTATGGGGCCTAGAACCACGCAACTTTGGATTATGTATATACCGTTGTTTCTTCCTACATATTTACTAGGGTTCGATAGTGCTGTGGTTGTGTTGTTGCCTTGTAATCAAGAGGTCCTAGGTTCGAACCCGATAAAAGTATATAGTGGTTCGGATCCTACTTTAAAAAACTGTAGGCCTAGTCCCGATTAGCCTTACTGTGCATATGTGAATATAGGAAAGTACAATGCAAAGTCAGCAATGTGTGATGTGGTCAGCACCAAATATTTTAATTTTATATGTATATTTAAGTTTCATGCATCGACATGGCAGTCTTCCTATATGCTTTTATGGTAAGGTGTTATGCACAGAGGAGCACTTTATTTAAGCATATTTAACTTCTCTTTCCATCTCTCAATCTATTTATATTTGACACAGTTATTGCAAGTCGGCCATTTTGTTTACGTGGCAATTAAGCTTAAAAAAACTTTGACACACTCATTGCAAGTCGGCCATTTTGTTTACGTAGCAATTACGTTAAAAAACTTTAAACCACATTATTGCTATTTTTTTTGTGAATGCTTGTTGTCATAAAAAAACATAATTAGATATATTTTTATTTAATTTTATGTTTAATATCTTTTCTGTGTATAAAACTAAATAATAATAAAATTCGAAACACTATGTACCTCCACTAAATATCAAACGCACAAAAAAAACAGGCTAACACACGCAAAATTATACTGGTCTGCCAGACGCCAGAGCCTTGTTACTCTACAGTCCAGGGTGTACTAGGTGGAAGTGAGGTTGACTCTTGGGGTGCCTTACCAGAAGGTCGCCCTCTTACACCCCGCATATTGCTATTTTGCATATGCTTGATGTATATAGTAATATGTAATAAATATATATATATATATATATGAAAAAAAGCAAGAAAAAAAAGAAGAGAGATACATGCAACACACTCAAAACTTGTATACTTTCTCTCTCTCTTTTTACTTTTTACTCACGCTAGTTAATTTCAATCACAATCACAATGTTCTCCTTGCAGCTCACAATAAAAATAGGACCTGATGCCCTCGAGCTTCTAGTTTTATTAGCCGAGGAGTAATATGTAGGTTAACAACGTGGACTAGTAGAAATCCGCTCTAGAAAATAGTTCCATACTTCAATTTTTAGCAATGTCATTTTCCTACTTTCGTAAATTCATCACGTTACCCACACCAATGCTGTTACCTGACGTCATTATTTCTCAACAGTTGGCTGAGCTGATGTGAAAATTACATAGCATCATCTGTGCTGAACACGAATTTTTGAACAAAATAAATGCGTCAGCATGAAATTCCATCATTATTGTTAGCTTTTGAAAAAACAGGAAGTACATTCGCCACTGTGAATAGCCAGAAATGCTGCCCCCAGTCATCCATCTCTCTTACAACAGTGTGTGTGTGCTGGCAACTCTCTCTAGTTGCAGGTTTTTTAGTTAACTCGTAATCCTCGTCAAAAACTACAGTAACATCATAATGTCATATTGCACAGAAGAGGGAGGACATCGTACACCACTGTTGCCAGCTATAGGTCTTTTAAATCTCTCTCTCTCTCTTCATCTTACAGCAACGTTGGCATATCTCTTTTTTTTAGTTGCAGGTAGTTTGCCAACACTCTCTAGTTAATAATGCTACATATTATACACACACACGCACACACATACTGTGTTGCCATCCATCCATCCATCCCTCTCTCTCTTTTACGGCAGTGTGTGTTTGTTGCCGGCTCTCCTTGCCCAGTGTGTGCATGTTACGCCAGTATATACATTGGCTAAACCTCAAAAAAAAGTAGTAGCCCTTGCCAAGTAAGAAGAAGGGGTGTAGGTAGGTGTTGGCAGCACTGTCGGTTGTTTAACTCTTCCCCCTCTCTCTCTCTCTCTCTCTCTCTCTCTC
Organism: Lepisma saccharinum; assembly: GCF_977018435.1. Taxonomy (NCBI): domain Eukaryota; kingdom Metazoa; phylum Arthropoda; class Insecta; order Zygentoma; family Lepismatidae; genus Lepisma; species Lepisma saccharinum. Next base: position 105,302,529 of record NC_139231.1, read on the forward strand.
TCTCCTCTCTCTTTTTTGTAAAAGGCTATGGCAAAAGTACCAGTAGGTTGGCAAAAATTGCTTTATGCACTGTAAGGCAAGCATCAAGCAAGGTTGCCAGCTCCTTGCTTTAGGTTAGGTTAGACCAAGAAAAAAACCTTGGTGATTTTTTCGAGTAAGGTGTTGGCAACACTGCGAGAAAATGGGGCTTATGCCTTACAAGAGCAAACCATTAAGGCGAGCCCCACCGAGCCCCACTTTCGGTTGGTGAACTCTCTATTTGGGTCTACTGTCAACCATAAATTGACAACCAACATTGTCAGGAAGATTGCTTTGGATGCGCACGATGATAAGAGGTGCATCCTGAAGTGCGGAATTCACACACTGCCGTGGGGGCACTATCGCTTAGCAGAAAGCAAAACCTGCAACATATGCCCATCTTCAACAGAAGAATCATAAAAAAAAAAAAACTTTGACCGTATTCTTAAATAACCAGCATGCCTATGAACTTGTTCGGATACAGAAAGCAAACCATCATGGAAACCGCACCAACAAATTCCAATAACCTCTTACCTTCCGTGTTATCTAAACTTAATGGTCTACTAATCGTTCACCTCAACAGTATATGGACGAAATTGGATGATGAAATCGGCAAGATGTTTTACGTCTTCAATAACAATTTACATTTCTACGAGATTCCGATCGACGGGAAACTTCAAATCACCGTGAATCCGGAAAACGTAGGCGAAATCAAAATATCTACCGGCAAGAACATTTTTCGAATCAAGCACGACAAGATGCTTTCTAACATTACGTACGATGTTTCTGCAGGAGATTATCTTTACGTTCAACTCCTAGGAGATTACGACAAACTCATTCCTCTCTTCGTAGAATTACGTATCGTCTATCCTATTATAAATAACCGTTAACCAAAAATGCCTAACGACATTTTCGGCAACACCAAGCGTGTAGACCACGCAGAAGAGATTCTCATGTTGGACGTCCGAATTAAAAAGTTGAGGAGCGATTTGATCGCTTTGCAGGAGACCTTAAACAAAAGTTTAGAGTCGGAAATCGCTACGCTCCAAACGCAATGTCTCGACCCCATTCTGAAAATCGATTCCGAACTGAAAACGCTCATAAAAAATTACGTCGACGTACCTTCTTACGATAACGTTCAAAATATACAGTTGAGCGTGAATTTGCTTCAAAATGATTTGGCCAAATTACAGCAATTTCAATCAAAAAATGAAGATTTGGAAAAATTGAAACTCGAAATCGAAGAACGAACTTCCGCAATAGAAAAGAATTTCTCTGAACTTCAAACCGTCGTGAACGATATTGATGCGGAACGCTTGCATGTCGTCGTTTCCAAATTACAAGAAGAATTCACCGGCACGTTGGAAGAAATTAAATCCAAGTTGCAGACTTTGGAAGATACAATGACGAACCTACCATCGTCCGACGAATTGCAGGTCATCGGTAAAAGCGTCGCGAACATAAAAATTCAATTGGAGGCCTATCAAGATTTCGAACACATTCAAACCACCATCGCTACGCTTCAAGCGTCTCTGGAGTTGATCAACGAAGAAATTAAAAATATTTATGCTGAAGCGAGTGCGTTGACGAGCATTCAAGACACGTTAAGCACGGTTCAGCAGAAGATTGAATATTTAGAAAATTTGAACGTCGAAACGAATCTTGCTCATTTTCATCACGTCCTCGACAACATACAGGGTGACTTGGAATCGTTACGGACGAGCGTACCTTCGAGCGAAAATTTGGAAAAATTGAAAACGGCGGTGACGGCACTATCCGAATCGAGCGACATCAAAAGTTCGTTGAGCGATCTCGAGAGTAGGGTGGCCAATCTCCCCACCTCAAAAGAATTACACGCTTTGAAAAGAAACATATCTCGAATGCTGAAACGACTGGAAACGGAAACGGCGAACGTGGAACAGATTCGAGACGAAATCAGTTCGCTGGTGTCGACGTTGCCCACTTCGCAGAGCGTCGCGGATCTTCACACGCAGTTTACCGAGATGCGAAGCATCGTGAACGATCTTACCGAGAAGAGTTCGAAATTGAATCAAGTTGAGTACCTTCAGAGTATTGTCGTCAACATCAGAGATCAAATTGGAGTGCTGGAATCCACGCAGGAATCGACGCTGGCCTCTTTCGGTGCCAAGCTGCAAGAACTCAACGAAAACTACAAGCAGTTGAACGTGGAAGTGAAAATCAAACCGTCATTTTCTACCGTAACGGATACCATAGTCGAGCATTTGTTGCCCGTACAAAATACACTGGGACAGCTTCACAGCAACCTCGTTAGCGTCGATACTAAATTCGCTAAACTGCATTCTCTGCAAGCCATCGAAATCAACAGCGTACCCAATCAACAGAGAATCTCCACGTTCGTCGAAGGTAACAAACTGTACATGTTACATCCTTATCATCCGTACTACAAGTTTCTCCTCGATGGCACGATTCAGATAAACGAATTTTCGTACTGGTCTCACGGCAGAAAAGCTAGCGTTCCCACCATGAGCTTGATATCGAATCGTGGTGTCCAGAAAGCAGGAAACATTCCTCTGGCACGTTGGAACGAAACGCGCAACATATATGAAATACACGAAGACGAAGATCTTACCGTTTTCGACGAGAGTGCCGGCGATAAGCTGATCATTCAAAACACGAGCGAGGTGCCACCTTCTTTGAATCCCATCACGCTCGTGCTTCTCTTCAAACGTAATCTCTAAAAAATGTCTAGGCAAGCCATCGTCGAAGAATTGCATAAACCTGCACGCCGCAACTACGAACGTTTGGCGGTGGTAACCAAGGGCATCGATGACCTCTGGCAAAGTGACCTCGTGGAGATGAGTAGCGGCAATTTGAAAAACGTACATAAATTGAACAAGGGCAACAAGTACCTCCTCACCGTCATAGACACATTTTCGAAATTCGCATGGGCTCTGCCGTTGAAAGCCAAAACGGGAACATGCGTCACGGAAGCATTCAAATTAATTTTTCGCGAAAGCAACAGACGACCACGGTTTTTGCAAACGGACAACGGTAAAGAATTTTACAACGCCGTATTCCAAAAGTTTATTAAAAAACATGACATTCGACATTATTCGACTTTCAGTCACATCAAAGCCAGCATCGTGGAAAGATTTAATCGAACCTTGAAAACACACATGTGGAAACGATTCACGCTTCGGGGAAATTACAAATGGGTCGACATTCTGCCGGAACTCGTCGATACCTATAATGATACGGTACACAGAACGATAGGCATGAAGCCAGCTGACGTTACGAAATCTGACGAGCAGCGTTTAATTTCTACAGTTTACTGTCCAAAGTACACTCCCACGACTACCAAGAAATCAAAATTCAAAATTGGAGACCAGGTGAGGATCAGCAAATTCAAACGCACCTTCGAGAAGGGATTCACAAAAAATTGGAGCACGGAACTTTTTACGGTGGTTCGAGTTTTACCCGGAAACCGACACACGTATATAATAAAAGATAGTAGCGGCGAGATTTTGAAAGGAAGATTTTACGTAGAGGAACTCTCTAAAACGAAACACCCCGACACGTACCTCATCGAAAAGGTTTTGCGTAGGAAAGGTGACAAACTGTTTGTCAAATGGCTGGGACTTCCGGAAAAGAGTTGGATCGACGCGAACGAGGTGATCTTGTGAGTACGTGGAACGTGGTGAAGCGTCTACCGGATTCGGAAAGCCAAACGAAAAAAAAGAACGGTGAGTTTCTTCCCGACAGCATCCGCTGTCTAATCGTAGGTCCTTCGGGGTGTGGGAAAACGACACTGCTCGTGGACAATTTTCTCCTCGCACCGAATTGGTTAGATTGGAAGAACAGGCACCTGTACGTGTTCTCGAAAAGTTTGGAGCAATCCAAATACCAGCAACTGATGAAACTGTACGATGGTCTGGACATTGCAACGTTCGCTTCGGAAATAAAACCACTCGACGATTGTCGTGAAAATTCAGTTGTTGTGTTCGACGACGTCATCCTGGAAAATCAAAATGAAATTCGCAACTTTTTCACGCAGGGTCGTCACAAAGGAATGGATTGCTTTTACCTAGCTCAAACGTTTTCCAAAATTCCAAAACAGTTAGTACGCGACAACGCTAATTTCATATGTTTGTTTCGTCAAGATCACACCAACCTCAAGCACGCGTACGATGACTACGTAGGCGGAGACATGAACTACAATCAATTTTCGGAACGCTGCTCCCACTGTTGGAACAGTGACGATTTCGGATTCGCGACGTTCGACATGACGAGGAAACCCAACGACGGTAAATACAGAAACAAAATCAACGACTTTCTAAACGTTGCAACGTTGTGAGAAACGACGTGTATAAATAACGTTATGACGAAACGAAAAATCGAAGACGAAAATCTCAAGCTTCGCGATTACCTCGCGAAACGCTTCAAAGGTTGGAAATCCGAGAATCGCGGATTCTACGAAGAGAAGAAACGTCAAGATCAACCTGTGATCGATGCCATCAGCGATCTAGGTAAAGAAATTAAAGGCGTCACGGAACAAAATTAAAATTTGATCAACGAACTCGTACCGCTCGCAGCTAAAAGTTACACCGTACCCACGCCCATTTCGAGTATTCCTTCGACGCCGTTCGAACTGAAGGACGTACCGGCACGACGTCGAGCCATAGGTAGCACGTCTTCGGATAAGATCGAGTTGGGACCTTTGGCACGAGACTACCTGAGCACGGGGAAATTCGACAAGGACGAAGTGTTCGGATTGTATCCGAGCATGGAGAGCAACGAAGGCGGCGGTGTGGTTTGGAAGATTGGGAAATCGAAGGTGACCTTCGAAGGCAACGACATTAAAGTTAATTTGGGCGATAAGGATAGTTGGACGAGGTATCCGGGTACGGTGGGACTGTGGGAACTCGTTGCCAAAAAGCAGCCGAAAGATTACACCGACGAAGATTACCAAAGTTACAAGGAAATTCTGATCATGACGGATGCTTTGTACCAGAACAACGACGCCTCGCAGAATAGGGTGAAATCGAGCAGCGGTGAGAAGTACAGGAATCTCATCAAACCGATATGGAACCAGGTCAAAACAGGCAGCGGCGTCAAACTCTACAACACGTTACCCAAAGAGTTTGTGTGGGTGGACGACGTGCGCAAGCTCATAGACAGGTTGTTGGTGATAGCCGGCGAAGAGAATGCAGGCAATTGTAATTTCCACAACGAGAATGTTGGCATCGTGGACATGATCAGCGCCAAACTTTCCAACTTCATCGTGAACAATGACAAGGGCATAGGTTACCTCATTAAAATTATCAACACGCTGCCTCCGAGATTCTGGAACGTGGCCGAAGGAAAGGGACTCGTGAACGACATCATCAACAAGTTACCTTTCGAGATGCATTTACCTGGCTACCAGTACTGCGGACCAGGTACCAAACTCGAGAAAAGATTGGAGAGAGGAGACAAGGGTGTGAATCCGTTGGACGCCGCATGCAAAGATCACGACATCGCTTACAACACCACTCGCACGGATCTGGATGCACGTCACGAAGCAGACAGAAAGTTAGAGCGCGCAGCTTTCGAAAGATTCGTCAGCAGAGACGCTTCGTTGGGTGAACGAGTTGCAGCACTGGGCACCACCATCGCCATGAACACAAAACAAAAATTTGGGTGGGATGTGTAAATAAATAACATACAGTAAAAAAAACATCATGTCTCGTATAACTAATTTGCCACACGAACTGTTGTGTAAAATTTTTAAACACGCAGTAAACGGAGATATAGGGAAACTTTTACACGTAGCAAGAACAATTCCGAAATTTCGTATCCCTTGTGAAATGCTTATCAAGGACCATCTTCGGGAGATCAGTGGCATGAGGTGCGGTGATCTCGACACTCTTTTTTCGGCTGCAGGGGAAAAATTAAACGATAGGTTAGATGAACTGCACGAGGCGAGGCAGGGAAGAAGACGATACACTAATGATTGGCGTAGATCTAAACAAGAGACGGAAGATATTATCACGCACATCATCGCGTTTTCCGAAGCACGAACTTTCTTCCTCTGTTAAAAAAATAATAATATATATACATGTCGAAAACTTGATATATAAATAACACACATCGTGAAAAAAAAATAATCTTCGGTATATATAAATAACACACATTGCGAAAAAAATTAAATTTCTATAACACACTGAAATTTCTCTTCGATATGAGTGAAAAAAACATGAGTGATCTCCAAGCATTGAAACAAATGCTAAATTTGTCAGTCGAATATGTAAAAATTCAGGAATTGGAAGTCGACAAACCTTACACGATAACTTCCGGTTCAATCGTTTCTACCCAGTATGGTCCCAAGGTGCGTCTGTTGCTCAACGCACAATACAGTCTATTTTTACCAGATCGATACGCTAACATGTTATCCGACGAGAAGCTAGCTATTTTAATCGAGAACAAAACTCGAATCGTGTACAAGGGTACAAAGGAACTTCTTGGTAAGAAAACGAAGCACGTAATAGAATTTGTTTAACGACGCTGCGCGGAGTATATATCCTTGAAAAAAAAATTACACGAAACAAAAAAAATCTCGGAACATACATATATATAAATAACATACCTTGAAAAAAAAATTACACGAAACAAAAAAATCTCGGAACATTTATATATATAAATAACATACCGTGAAAAAAAAATATATATAGAGCATCAACATGAAGCCCAAGGGTGTCGTGTACCAGATACCATATTCCAATCTGAAAAATCTAGGTGCCCTCGATGGGTTACTCACCAAGAAACAACGCGAGAAGAAGCGTTCTTGCTTGACGAAAGGACACGGAATGAAATTACTTCTCAGCACTCCACAATTGAGACGCTTGCAGCGTTCGCGGAAACAGCAAAAGATCGGAGGTTTCATATTCAGCATCCCGGCCATCCTGGCAGCATTGTGGGCCGTTGGAAGTTTGGCCGGCGGTAGCGCCGCCATCGCGAAAACCGTCATCGACTCGAAGAAGAACAAGGCCGAATTGGAAGAACAGAAACGTCACAACCTGGCCATGGAGAAGAAAGAGAAGGGCGTGATGAAAAAGTTTAAAAAAAAGAAACAACAGCACTCACCAACCGAGACATTGAATCTCTGATCGAACCGTTACAAATCAAAAACTTCAGAGGAGTTTTCATGTCCGACTCGTTACCTTCAACCGTTAAAAGTAGAGAATGTGGAGTAGTCAGCTTGGACAGTCAAGAAAATCCAGGCACGCATTGGATATGTTACCACAAAAACGATGACAATAACAAAGCATTCGTTTTCGATTCTTTCGGAGGCGTTCCACCTACAAATTTAGTCCATTATCTGAAAACAAACAAAACTTCTATATACTACAACGACGAACGCATTCAAAATTTCGGAGACGAGAATTGCGGTCATCTCTGTCTCTCCATGCTCGCGTTTCTCTCTAAAATAAATAAGCCTACGATCGAAGATTTCCAGAAAGCATTGTGGAACCTGAAACACGATGGGCGTGTTCCATCTCACGAGCGAATCTTCGATCTTGAAACTCACGCTGCACGACGACATCGTCTATCCTAAATCCGTAGCTATGCGTGCATTCTACAGCATGTACCTCATACCTAACGTCACGCAGCACAACAACAAAATTAGCGTCGGAAGCGAACACATCGTCGTCACGCCAGGCCAATACAATCTTTCCACTTTGCAAGCTCAGTTACCCAAAGGCACGTACCTTTCTCAAAATTCGGTCACTCACAGAGTGGAAATCGTGTCGGCGACGGAGACCGTGGACCTGGGCCCCATGGGAGAACTTTTAGGTTTCGAGAACGACACAAAACTCGAAGCTGGCATCAAGCACGTAGCAACCAACATTCCTAAATTTCTAGCCATCGAGACTCTGAACGTACACTGCAACGTGGCCGAAGGCATGATCACGAAATCCGACGGATTGTTAGGAAGTCACAAGCAGACAGGAATCATAGCCACGTTCAAACCAAGTTCCGAATTCATGGAACCGATCATCTACACGCCCTCTTCGCCGATCTATTTTCCAGTATGTCGAAACCGCATAGACGACATAGAGTTGGTGGTGACGAACGAGAAAGGAGACGTGGTGGATTTCGCAGGTGCAACGACCACTGCCATCGTGGAGATCAACGTATAATAAATAACACGCATAGTGAAAATGGAGCAAATCGAAAGTTACGAATTGCAATCTTTCCCTCCCAACCGTCGCACGTTCGCAAATTTGAACGAAGCGAACCGGGAGATCGAATACGAGGTGGACGTAGGCGATGGGTTCGTTCATCCTCACAGAGCGGACCTCTACCTTCAATTCGACGTGGTGAAGAAGGAAAGCGGAGACGCGTTTCCGCCCAATGCAAATTTGATACTCGTGGACAACTTCGTGCCTCACCTGTTCTCGCAGGTGGAGGTGAGGAAACACAACACCGTCATAGACAGAATAGACTATCCAGGCATCACGTCGACGGCAGTGGGAACATTGAAATTATCCAAAACGGACGCGGCATACTATCAAGCGGGTGGATTCGAAGCGGGGACCAAAATATCGACGAGAAGTCACACGGCGCTCTTTCCCATGCGTCTGCTGCCGGGATTCTTCTCGGACTACAAGGAGATCATGTGGAAGGGAGGACTGAGGGTCACGTTTCGAAGAGCGGCCAACGACAACGACGCACTGATGCGATACACCAACTTGAACGCCGACAGCACGCCGCTGCCCAACACATTACCCGAAGCAGCCAAGTGCGTCATCCGGAGCATGGAGTTGAGAATGCCGATCGTGGAATACGAAACGAACTACGCCCTCAAGTACAAAGCGGAGATCTTGAAGAGTCCGCAGGTACCGATTCACTTTCACGGTTACCAGTGCGTGCAGAAGATGGCGTCGGGAAGTCACATGGAATTCGACGTGACGACGCAGTTCAACAACATACAGTTCGACATGCCAGATTTCGTCGTAGTGCTCTTTCAGACCGGGCGCGATAAGAATCAGGAAAAAGATTCCAGCAAATTCGACGACTGCAAGATCAAGAACGTTTATCTCAAGAACGGTAGGAACAAAGTGTTCCCGCGCGAGAATTACAACCTCGACATGACCAAAGATGATTACCTCAAACTTTACGAAGCTTACACCTCTTTCAAACGCGTGACCGAGGGAAGCGTGGACATGTACTACACGCCCAGCGAATTCAAAACCCGCAGACCCATGTTCGTCATCAACACATCTAAGAGAAAGCAGGTTGTGGTCAACGATCGCACCAACATCAAGGTCGTCTGCGAGTTCCACGACGCGCTGCCTGCCGATACTCTATGCAGCGTCATCCTGATTGCAGAGAAGTCCTTCGTCCACGACGTGAAGAACGAGAGGGTGACGGAACAGTTTTAACATGTTTAACATCTTTTCTTGCACAAATAAGGAATTTTTTGTACTAGCACAATCAGTTACAATGGCACAATACGAATTTCACTAGTTCAGATCAGTTACAAATGTCAATTTCATCAGTTATCAGTTACAATATCTTTTTTTTTGCACTATAGCACGAGAGACAAATCAGAAAATTTGCACAAAAAAATTTGTTGTTGTTTTTACACAAGAAAATTAACAATAAAATTCTTTCTTTTTTATCGTTTCAGATGCTGTCGAAACATCAAAAACACATACACACACACTAGAAAAAAAAGCATGCAACTTTATTTGTAACACACACACATACATTCTCCATCTTCATCAAGAAAATATTATAATAAACATAATTATTTTTATCTATATCTCACAATAAAACTCTATATCCAAAAATATTACATCAAAATAACACTAGAGTCGTTAGTACACGTTGCATGCATTACGGAGGTCCTCTGTAGAGTTTCATGGAAGTTTGAGAAAAAAAAAACACGTGAAACTCTACAGAGGTGTGGTTATCTAGAACCGCAGCCGTTAGATAACCTTTTACTTTTTTTGGTTGGGCACCACGCACCCTGGCGAGGTTATAGGGGCCAGGAATCCTAAAAAAACAACAATTATTATTTGTTTGTTTGCGTCACAATACGGAAATAATAAGAGGCACGCGCGCGCGCGTGTGTGGCACATCGTTCCCGCGAGAGAGGTTTACAAAGGTCACGATATATATAAACATTGGCGCCCGGCACTTGGAAAAAATTTACGATAAGGTGCATTCGCTCACCACTGTTGCCAGCTATAGGTCTTTTAAATCTCTCTCTCTCTCTTCATCTTACAGCAACGTTGGCATATCTCTTTTTTTTTAGTTGCAGGTGGTTTGCCAACACTCTCTAGTTAATAATGCTACATATTATACACACACACGCACACACATACTGTGTTGCCATCCATCCATCCATCCCTCTCTCTCTTTTACGGCAGTGTGTGTTTGTTGCCGGCTCTCCTTGCCCAGTGTGTGTTTGTTACGCCAGTGTAAGCCCTTGCCAAGTAAGAAGAAGGGGTGTAGGTAGGTGTTGGCAGCACTGTCGGTTGTTTAATCCCTTTTTTTTTTTTCGTAAAAGGCTATGGCAAGGGTGCCAGTAGGTTGGCAAAAATTGCTTTATGCACTGGAACCATGTAAGGCAAGCCTCAAGCAAGGTTGCCAGCTCCTTGCTTCAGGTTAGGTTAGACCAAAAAAAAAACCTTGGTGATTTTTTTCGAGTAAGGTGTTGGCAACACTGCGAGAAAATGAGGCTTATGCCTTACAAGACCAAACCAATAAGGCGAGCCTCACCGAGCCTCACTTTCGGGCGCAGAACCGGGGCACTAGGTCTACTGAAGACGGTCCCGGTACTCGAACCCGCGATATGCAACGGTAATATTTATTGTGTACTATGTAATAATGTTATATCGCATGTAATATATTGAGCGGAGACGAACTATGTATAACGTGTGAGCTGAGTCTGATGCCAGACAGAGAGAATGAATTAATATTCCGCGCAGGTAGAGGAGAAAGGAATTTGGGGAGTGTGCGTTCAAGGTCAAATGACGTCACAACGTCAGAACCCGATTGACCAATCAGAACCGGTTTTTCCAAGGTTAACCAGTCCGCAAGAACAGGAGAAAGGTATGCAATGCCGTAGGGCAGGGGAGGGATTCAACCAGACAACAAAGGATGTCTGGAAATGCGCAGCAAGGGTTAAATTTTTTGAAGCTATGCGTCGCTTGTAGAACTGGTTTCCGCCGCCAATTAATATTCCGCTCAGGGTTGCCTCCAAGGCACAGGCCGCTTTAGCGCAGGGTTTTTTTATCTGTACTATGAAGAAGGGAGAGCTATCAGGGACGGGGCCTACAGTTTTCAGCATTTGCTTTTATCACGGGGTAACGAACCTAGGACCCTTTGATTATTAATTTATATAGTAAATGTATGTTACTGTGTGCTATTTAACTTAATTTTGAGTTTATTTTTTACCAAACTTTGACTTTATGTCAAACATTTTCACAGCTTATCCTTATTTTTACAAAATAACACTATTTATACTATTCAGGCAACATTTTTTATTAATTTTGGATTCACAAAGACATTTTTTTCAACTTTTAACTTATTATTTTACAACTTTATGTTAATTTTTACCAAAATAACACTACTTATACTATTCAGGCAACATTTTTTCATTAATTTTGGATTCACAAAGACATTTTCTCAACTTTTAACTTATTATTTTACAACTTTATCTTAATTTTTTACCAAAATAACACTATTTATACTATTCAGGCAACATTTTTTCATTAATTTTGGATTCACAAAGACATTTTCTCAACTTTTAACTTATTATTTTACAACTTTATGTTAATTTTTTACCAAAATAACACTATTTATACTATTCAGGCAACATTTTTTCATTAATTTTGGATTCACAAAGACTTTTTTTCAACTTTTAACTTATTATTTTACAATTTTTATGTTAATTTTTACCAAAATAACACTATTTATACTATTCAGGCAACATTTTTTATTAAATTTTGGACTCACAAAGACATTTTTTCAACTTTTAATTTATTATTTTACAACTTTATGTTAATTTTTACCAAAATAACACTATTTGTACTATTCAGGCAACATTTTTTATTAAATTTTGTATTTACAAAGACATTTTTTTTCAAATTTTAACTTATTATTTTACAATTTTATGTTAATTTTTTATCAAAATAACACTATTTATACTATTCAGGCAACATTTTTTATTAAATTTTGGACTCACAAAGACATTTTTTACAACTTTTTAATTTATTATTTTACAATTTTATACCTATTTTTACTCAAATAACACAATTCTATCTGTTCAGGAAAGACTTTTAGTTACATTTTCGACACACAAAGTGTGTGTTCTCAACTTCTATCTGTTTATTTCACAAGTTTAGGCTTATTATTACCAAAATAACACAATTCAATCTGTTCAGGAAAGACTTTTAGTTATATTTTCGACACACAGAGTGTGTGATCTCAATTTCTATCTGTTTATTTCACAAGTTTAGGCTTATTATTACCAAAATAATACAATTCAATCTGTTCAGGGAAGACTTTTAGTCGCATTTTCGACACACAAAGTGTGTGTTCTCAACTTCTATCTGTTTATTTCACAAGTTTAGGCTTATTATTACTCAAATAACACAATTCTATCTGTTCAGGAAAGATTTTTAGTTACATTTTCGACACACAAAGTGTGTGTTCTCAACTTCTATCTGTTTATTTCACAAGTTTAGGCTTATTATTACTCAAATAACACAATTCTATCTGTTCAGGAAAGATTTTTAGTTACATTTTCGACACACAAAGTGTGTGTTCTCAACTTTTATTTGTTTATTTTACAAGTTTAGCCTAATATTTACTCAAATGACACTATTTATATTATTCAGGCACCATTTTTATTACATTTTGAACTCTTAAAGACACACACACACACAGAGAGAGAGAGAGAGAGAGAGAGAGAGAGAGAGAGATATTTTTTCCAAGTTTACAGGATTATTCTCTAGTTTACTCAAATAACACAATTTAGATGTGTTTTGAATTATATTTTGGATGCAAAAGTATGTTTTGACAAGTTCTACCCTTTTATTTTACAAGTTTAGGCTTATTATTACTCAAATAACACAATTTAATCCAGTCAGGAAGGATTTGTTATTATATTTTGGATGCACAAAGAGAGGTTTTCAACTTTTTTATTGATTTTTTGCAGGGTATGTATTAATTTTTATTTATTTTGTTTTGTATCATATATACATTTACAAATTTTTAACTTAGAGTTTAGTATTTATTTAATTTTTTTCAAAAACACTAAAAAAAAAGTACTTTTAGCTAAAATGTAAGCCACAGAATATATTATTATTATTATTATTATTATTATTATTAGGGTTTACTGATTTCCACTATGCTATTTTTGGTTCTGTATTTCTATATGTATTTATTTAGGGCAGGTTACGCCTGCCACGTAGGAAAGTTTGTTTATTTTAGAGTTTGCTGAGTATTTTGTTACTTTTATACTAGGTAAAAGTTTTCTAAATATACCAGATAGAGCTCTATATACTTTTGTTTTTCCTATTTTGGAGATGATGCGATCAGCACCACTCTCCATCTGCTTTTTATTTTATGTACCCAATATTATTTTGAGGCTTAGTGAATTCTAGAGCCTATTTATGCAGGAGAGAGGACTTGAAAATTTTGATCTCAGACAACCCACAACTATTTGTCAGAGTATTTTAAAGGATATTTTATACTTATTATGTGCCACTAGAATATCAAAGCTTGCTTAATTTTTATGTCTGTAACGCATTTATTGTATTTCTAGCTAAGGCTTACTGGATAAAGTACACGAAATGTTTAACATTTCAACTATTTGCTTTTATACGAGGGCAATTTTTTAGTGTAACGAAAATTATGATGTGTCTATGAGGTCTGAAACCCCATTACCGAGGGTCCATATTTGGACGCTTACTAATATTGTTTTTTCCCCTTACATATAACAATTTAACAATATAATTACAATACGAAGTTGAACAGACGGCTTAGGGGCCTAGGTCCATTTTCCAAACTTTTTTACTATTCTAGAAGAATTATTTAGCTTTATAGCTTTTTTCAAGGTATTTTTGAAGTATTACTGGCTTCTTTGGGTGCATCAACACTTGGGTTATTTCCATTTGGTTTATTATACGAGGTTTATTTTTTACTCTAAGATCAATATATGTCTCCGAGGACTAAAATACATTTATTGAAGCTAAAAGCTTAGGCTGTAACTAGGGACTTAGCATGTATATCGACAATTTATAGGACAACACGAACCTTACAAAGGATTATAGGTGACGTAGGACCACACGCCAGAGCTTTGTTAATCTGCAAGAAGCAGTTGCAACTAATGCTATGAGGATATAATGTTAATTTTTCATTGTTTCACAAGGAGGCTATTTTTTACACAACCAATATTTGCTTTTTCAAGTAACTACATGTACCAGAAGCACACATGCCAACACTAACTAGATTTTGATTTATACTATCTCAGGTGCTAAATGTATCAAGAACACTGATTGTACATATTTTTGAGAATCCAACTATATCAGGATTTTTCTATGTAAGTATATTTTTATTGACTGGCTTATTTAACAGATCAAACAGAAAGACGGCAAAATTCACTAAATGTAGGTGATTGCATGAAAATAACTAGATCAAGGGTGACCAACAGTGAGCTAAATGTATATATAGAGGGTTGCGCTCTATTATTCTCACCTTCGGTGGATTGGCGAAGGAACGCACTTGTGGGCGGTAGAACCTGAACGGGCTCCACCATGGCATCGGAGACTCGAAGCAGATGTTTTGGAGGATGAACCCAAGTAGGGTCATAGGCGCTACGACCAATTTGGTCATTGCTTTTTATATGAGGAACCAATTTGGCCCACTCCCAAAATTAACTTAGATTGCTTATAACTTATGAAATTTGAAGTCTGCACAAGATCCGATGACAAAATCTAAAATTGTAACAACCCTGCCAGGGACTTGAACCCTGGACAGATAGGTTAAAAGCCTAGCGCTATACCAACTAAGCTACCTGCATTTTTGAAAAGTTAGTTATGTTAAGAAATATATTGAAACACTTGAGAACACTCTTGGTCTGGTTCGACAGAGAAGGAGACAACATTTCCAAATTTTTTACAGACTGGGTGTATTTTTCCACTATAGAGGCCTTCACTATATGTAATTCGAAACGCTAAAGTTCAGCTAGCTTCCAAAATTGAGGGAAAGATTGTGTTTGGCGAGATTAACAAGTTACAATTATATCCAGTTACGGACAAATAAAGCTAAAAGTCTCAGATTTGCTGTACTAGCTAAGTTTTAGTAACATTTTCTTCACTTTAGTACAAATATCAAAGAAATAGGTATATATTATTTATAATTTGACAAAATGTACTAGTATTTAATTCACAAAGTTAGGTAAAAAACAGTATTTTTTAAAAATATTGTTACTGCCTTCAAATTTTATGTTATTTAGCCACTAACAACTGGTTTACACTGCTTGGCATCCTTTAAATAGGAAAAGAAGGAATTATTTGTTTAGTATTTTTACTACTTTATATTTATATAAGAAAACAATTCTACACTTTAACTTAATTTTAACAAATTGTTACTAATTTGTATATCAAAGTTATGTTATTTAGAGTGTATGAAGGCGTATAAAGTTAATATTTGTACTTATCAGTGCAACTAACAATTATATTTTACACACAAAAGATGATGTTTACAGTTAAATTACTTGAATCAGAGAATAATATTTTACAGTAATTGATTCATTCAGCACTAGTCAGTACTTTTATGCATCAGAAAGTTTTCTTAATTTTCTATTACGCATGCTATTTTGGGCTATTCTTAAAATGTATTTCTAAGGCAAACTGGTTTAATTTTCTGCTTATAATGCAAAGTTGACATAGTTTTCGCACAATGCATTGTACATTTGTTATACTCTCTACTTACAATCCAAATATTATGCTTATTTAATGTATAACTAACTAACTCTCTAGCCTTCTTAAACCCGAATGTTCATGGCTGCAGCAACACATGCCTTTCATCTGTCCCTCCCCTGAGGAAGATCTATATACTCCTTTCCTTCCCTAACAATTTCCTTTAGGTTCATCTCTACATTATCCCTCCACCTTTGTTTTGCTCTTCCTATTGGTCTTTTACCATCAGGTTTCCCATCAAGAATCCTGTATACTCTTCTTTCCTCTCCCATTCGTACCACATGATCTACACACCTAAGTTTTCTTGATTTAATCATTCTAATAATATTTGGACATGAATACAAATTATGTACTTCTAAATTATGTAACCTTCTCCACTCATTTGTCTCCTCATCTGTTTTAGGCCCAAATATTTTCCTAAGGATCTTATTTTCAAATACTCTCAATTTATGTTCCTTTTTCAATGTAAGGGACCAAGTTTGTTTACTGTATTTAACTTTTATTTTTTGTAATTAACAAAAATTAAAAGCTTATACTGTAGTTATTATATTTTTTTCTATCAGCTTATTTTGAAATTAATATTATTAGGTATAGTCTTTGATTTATAACTATATTGCTTTTTTATCAATTTATCTAAGAGTACACGCAGACAAACATATGTGTACACAATTTTATGTACATAGATATGCCTTTTTTTCAATATTTTAGTATGAATATTGCACTTTAGCTATTCTAGGAAAGGTAGGAAAGGTAGGATTTCTGATAATTTGTTGCAGGATTTTGTTTTCCAAGTATAGATGAGAACTGAGCTGGGAGACTGTTTTGAACCTTTTCATTAGAGTTTGCATGTGAACTGTATGCAAATTGAGCACTATTGACTGTGCATGCTTCTAAGTTTTGCTGTTATTTCACATCAACTCTGTGAGACTGTAGACAGTTTTCCCATTTCAAGTAGTTTCTATTGATTGTATTTGTATATGTTTTGGGGACTTAACAGTTTTATGTTATGAGGCAGTTTATTGTAGAATATTTTTTACCTGATGGTATGAGATATTGAGTGTCTGCTGTTTTACTTGTAATTATCTTTCCTTTTTGTGTTGTGTATTTGACTAGATTGTGTCCAAGTTCGTAGTATTTAGAATAATTGTTATTGACTTGTAGATGTAGGGAGTAATAATCCTTTGCAAGATGCCCTATACTTTAGTCTGAACATTATTCTTAGTGTTCACTTTTGAAGCCTTAGTATTCTGGTAGTATTATTAATGTAGAGGTAAATTAGGCTGAAATGTAGGCATTTTTCTGATAAGTTATACTCACTTAGTTGTTTCACCAGGTAGAAGTTGCATGATGGTTTACTGCTGATGATGTTAATTTGCTCTTCTTATGTACTACGTATGATGTAGCTTAATTGAGTAACTGGAATTTTCTACTGAAAAAAGGATTGCTTGTCTATTTTGTTCCTATGTTGTTGAGTTTGTCCATAAGCAAGCCATGTTTTTACTCTATCCTATGCCTTGGAAGAATCTAGATATATTGTGTTTGCAGTTTTATGTTTCTCTAAGGTTTCAGCTATGTAGTTTTTCAAACTGTGATATGGGTGTGACTATTGATTTCTCTTTCTGGATGCCATGTTGGTTTCTGTGTATCCCGCTTGCTGCTTGAATTTGACTTAGGTTGTTTGCTTTTTCCTTAGATCTTTATTTGTTTATTTGTTCAGTATTTTTTTATTTTTTTGAATTTTAATTACTTTAATTTTACATTAACTAACATATTTTACTTTAACAACAAAAAAATTTACTCTAGTATAAAAACTTCTTCTTACAAAAATATACTATTATAACTTTTAATTTTAGAAAATTTTATTTTTAAAACTTTAACTTTGAAAAATAGATTTTTCATTACTTTAATTTTACATTAACTAACAAATTTTACATTAACAACAAAATAATTTGCTCTAGTATAAAAACTTCTACTAACAAAAATATACTATTATAACTTTTAATTTTAGAAAATTGTATTTTTAAAACTTTAACTTTGAAAAATTGAATTGTAACACACTTTGACTGTAACAATGTACTTTGAATTTTTTATATAAAAGAATATTAAAAAATAAAAAAATACTGAACAAATAAACAAATAAAGATCTAAGAAAAAAGCAAACAACCTAAGTCAAATTCAAGCAGCAAGCGGGATACACAGAAACCAACATGGCATCCAGAAAGAGAAATCAATAGTCACACCCATATCACAGTTTGAAAAACTACATAGCTGAAACCTTAGAGAAACATAAAACTGCAAACACAATATATCTAGATTCTTCCAAGGCATAGGATAGAGTAAAAACATGGCTTGCTTATGGACAAACTCAACAACATAGGAACAAAATAGACAAGCAATCCTTTTTTCAGTAGAAAATTCCAATTACTCAATTAAGCTACATCATACGTAGTACATAAGAAGAGCAAATTAACATCATCAGCAGTAAACCATCATGCAACTTCTACCTGGTGAAACAACTAAGTGAGTATAACTTATCAGAAAAATGCCTACATTTCAGCCTAATTTACCTCTACATTAATAATACTACCAGAATACTAAGGCTTCAAAAGTGAACACTAAGAATAATGTTCAGACTAAAGTATAGGGCATCTTGCAAAGGATTATTACTCCCTACATCTACAAGTCAATAACAATTATTCTAAATACTACGAACTTGGACACAATCTAGTCAAATACACAACACAAAAAGGAAAGATAATTACAAGTAAAACAGCAGACACTCAATATCTCATACCATCAGGTAAAAAATATTCTACAATAAACTGCCTCATAACATAAAACTGTTAAGTCCCCAAAACATATACAAATACAATCAATAGAAACTACTTGAAATGGGAAAACTGTCTACAGTCTCACAGAGTTGATGTGAAATAACAGCAAAACTTAGAAGCATGTACAGTCAATAGTGCTCAATTTGCATACAGTTCACATGCAAACTCTAATGAAAAGGTTCAAAACAGTCTCCCAGCTCAGTTCTCATCTATACTTGGAAAACAAAATCCTGCAACAAATTATCAGAAATCCTACCTTTCCTACCTTTCCTAGAATAGCTAAAGTGCAATATTCATACTAAAATATTGAAAAAAGGCATATCTATGTACATAAAATTGTGTACACATATGTTTGTCTGCGTGTACTCTTAGATAAATTGATAAAAAAGCAATATAGTTATAAATCAAAGACTATACCTAATAATATTAATTTCAAAATAAGCTGATAGAAAAAAATATAATAACTACAGTATAAGCTTTTAATTTTTGTTAATTACAAAAAATAAAAGTTAAATACAGTAAACAAACTTGGTCCCTTACATTGAAAAAGGAACATAAATTGAGAGTATTTGAAAATAAGATCCTTAGGAAAATATTTGGGCCTAAAACAGATGAGGAGACAAATGAGTGGAGAAGGTTACATAATTTAGAAGTACATAATTTGTATTCATGTCCAGATATTATTAGAATGATTAAATCCAGAAGACTTAGGTGTGTAGATCATGTGGTACGAATGGGAGAGGAAAGAAGAGTATACAGGATTCTTGTTGGGAAACCTGATGGTAAAAGACCAATAGAAAGACCAAAACAAAGATGGAGGGATAATGTAGAGATGGACCTAAAGGAAATTGGTGGGGAAGGAAAGGAGTATATAGATCTTGCTCAGGACAGGGACAGATGAAAGGCATGTGTTGCTGCAGCCATGAAACTTCGGGTTTAAGAAGGGTAGAGAGTTAGTTAGTTATACATTAAATAAGCATAATATTTGGATTGTACGTAGAGAATATTGCTACGCCCTCCCTTGCCCGGGAAAACAAATGCAACCACTACCTAGATAGAGGCGGCAAAATCTCCCTCGGACAAGCGAAATAGCGTTGCGGTCCAGGTTAAGTTCGTGTGTAGGAACCGGTGACCGACAGTGCGTAGTGATAAGCCATATCGAATAAACACAAAGACATATGTACTTTCAGATTACCACCTCTTTACCTGTAGCCGGGAAGCGGCTAGCTGCCTACCTGAAAATCACGGGTAGCGACATGCATACGGAAAATGATATAGCCCAAAATTAACATGAAAATAAAAAGTATATTCAATTCATAACCAACAAAAATGGAATCATTACAGGTCCCCACACTTGCACTCTCACATTCTCTCTCAGATTCAATCCTCATGGGGTCATCGACACAAGAAATTATACATGACATGTACAGGTTTTATGGCGACAAGCCCTAATTATTGCATTCTCAATTAATTTTATCTTACTTTTTGTCTAATCAGGTCATTTGTGATTTTTTGCTCCAGTGCTACTTAAATCCTAGCCAGCCCTTACTTAAGTTCACCTTTTGTTTTTAAAAAGAAACTAGTCGGCGCGGTGACAATACATTACTTGACCAGTATAAACCAAAGGCGTCTCAACGGCAATTACATTCACGTGGGCGGACGTTTTCCGTTTACAAGACCTCACGTGGTTCAAACATAACAAATAACCTCCGTTGAGTGACGCAAACCTATACTCGCTAGCAGGCGGGACTTAAACACTTCGCCGCGACGAGCAATTCACCTTACTAGGCAAATACTTTTACTAAATAATCACACATGCGACCTGACATAGCTAGCAGCGACACAGCACTGACACATAAAAATGAACAAACCTCAAGTAGATTATGCAATTAAGCGGGCGGCGCTTTACTCTAATAGTACGCACTTTAAACAAATACAAAGGAGCACAAACAACAATAAATTTAAGACCATTAAAAATATCACAAGGAAAAAAAAATTGACCTGAGACGAATAGATTACAAATGACAAGCGCGACGGGAGTTTGATATAAAATTTCGAGTTGAGTGGGGGTTTCAAAATGTCGACGAATTTCAAGGGCGTTCTCTAAATCAATCGGGCCGTCACGTGTTAAGGTTCACACAGATGAATACTTTACCATCTCTCAGCTTCCGGGGTGCGTCCTGGCGTCTTTATGGGCGATTGAAAACACATAGTATCCACGCGAAAGGTTTCTTTGGTCGCGACGATGAAGATGCGAAAAGGATTCAAACACATAGTTCCCCGGCTTCTCTTCCTCTCGGGATCGGTGGATCTCCGTGATATGGCGCGGTTCGGGCGTCGCATCTGAGCGGTCGTTGTAGGCGTCGTCGGGGCGTCAACATCTCTCTCTACATCTCTCTGTCGCGGCTGGTAGGCGTCGTCGGCATCGTCGGGGCGTCAACATCTCTCTCTACGTCTCTCGGTCGCAGCTGGTAGGCGTCGTCGGCGTCGTCGGGGCGTCAACGTGGCGGATGGTAGGCGTCGTCGGCGTATCAACAGGGCGGCGTTCGACGTTCTCTCTCTCTCCATGGCGGCGGTTAGGCATCATTCGGCGTAGTTTCTTCTGACGTCGGGCGAATCGACGTAACGCCCTCATCTCCTTTCTTCCTCTAGCCCGCCATAGTTTCCGGTGTTCCTTGTTTCTCAAAAATTATAAATGGCGTAAGGTAATCACGGAAACACGGTTTCGCTTCAACTTCCCCCAGCGGTTGAGGTAGGCGCACTCGTGTAGACTTACTGCCTATCACACACACTGGTGTTCGCACAACACAACAAAGTTCACTGTACACGAAAGGTAGCGCGAAGATGCTCTCGTTCCAAGAATCGCGGCAAAACTGTATATGGAGACTTAGCACGGAGCTGCTCTCACTACAAGGATCGCGGTAAGACTGTGTATCGAAAAACCATGTCCTTCGTTTTATTTGGATTTCGAAAAGAGACGCTAGGCGCACGTTGGAGTGACGCTTCCGCAGAGGTTATTCCACCACGCTCTATTGTCTCCAAAGTAGGACGGACCGTGTCCGAAGTTTACTCAGACGGATTAAGCTTCCGCCTGGCTGTCGCCCATAGCTCAATTGCAATCGCTGTCCACAAACTGATCAATTAGAACCGATTTGATCTGGCGTCCGTAATTGTCGCTTGATCGTGACGAAACTCCACACATCTGTCCTTGCACATATGCCGCTGCGCTGGTATAAGTTTCACACGAATCTGACCGTTGGAAACCGAGATATTTAAATGTTTGTCATTACGGTCGAATTTCCTAAGCTTTACACGCATAGCGTGACCCTTCAGGTGCTCACCCTTAACACAAGCGAATGTCTCGTTCCTCCCGTCGGCTTGGCAAAAATCAAGTATGTAATCTTACAAATTAAAACACTCAACACTTTGAATCAACACGTCTTTTTACCGCTACATACATGAATAATAATGATAATGATAATGACGGTAAATCTGACTGTCACAACCTCGCCCCTCTCCTTCTTCCAAGGATTTCGTAAGCGTGAAAAATTCGCTCTACACAGGGACAGAAATTTTTTGGTTACAAATCCTTGAACACTCTGTATATAAAATAGACCAACAAATACATGAACACCCTGTATATAAAAATTGACAAGCAAATACAAGAACACCCTGTATATAAAAATTGACAAGCAAATACATGAACACCCTGTATATAAATTGACAAACAAATACATGAACACCCTGTATATAAAAATTGACAAGCAAATACAAGAACACCCTGTATATAAAATTTACTCTCTGAACTGCACGGACACTGTGACCTTCCAGATACATAACATATATATTAACACCCTGAATATAAACATAACACGAAGAGTATGTACACAAAACAAGAACAAGATGTGAGCATTTACGTGTCAGCTTGCATTCCTACGTCGCTCTTACTCTCGTACAGTGCTGTCCACTCTCTGCGCTTCTCATCGGAACAGTTCCACCTCTTGCAGTTCTCTATATGCTGGGGTGCTATGGTCTTCCCAGACGTGCAGTCCACTAACTCCAGAATATTGGCGGCGAGCTTGCTCTTGCAGAAGTACGGACCATCGTACATGAAAAAAAGCTTCTTGATTTTCCCTTCAATTTGAGAGCTAAGTCCGTGATTTTTTACGAATGCGAGGTCTCCAGTTCGAATCTCGGCGCCGTCTCTTGCCTGTCTTTCATTGGCCTTCCTCCTGGTTTCTCTCGTCCGTTCGACGGCCATCAGGATCTTTTGTTTGACAGTTGGGTCGTGGTTGTCCTCCCTCAATCCAAAGTGACGAATTACGTCTCTCCGAGGTGTGCTGCCGAATTGTAGCTCTGCTGGTGTGAACCCAAGGGTGTCGGATTCTGTGTTGTTTAGGAGGAGTACAATCGAGGTGACGTGCTTGCTCCATTCCTGATGCTGTTTATGGCAAAATAATCTCAAGAGGCGGTTCATTTCACAGTGCATGCGTTCGACCTTGTTTGCCTGCGGCCTGTAGCTCGGGGTCCATATGGGCTTCACTGCGTATGCTTCCAAAGTGTCCCTCCAGAGGCTACTTGTGAACTGAGCTCCGCGGTCCGTGAGTATGTAGCGCGGAGTTCCGAGGTGTACAAAGTAATTTTCAGTAAGCTTACGGAGCAACACTCTCGTCGCGGTTGACCTGACTGGATACGCAACTAGGAAACGACTGCATCCATCCATAACTGTGAATAGGTACTTCGTGCCGTCCTTGCTCTTCGGGAGTGGTCCCACGCAGTCTGCGAACAACACTTCCCGCGGTTTCTCTGCCACAAACGAGGTTGGGTTTTTTGCTGCTCTGACGCGGTTAGGCTTAGTTTGCATACAGATGACGCAATCGCGCACCCATTTCTTAGCGTCTTTCCGCATCCCTTTCCAATAATAGGTACTCTCGAGGTATCTCCACATTTTCCTCCCCCCGAAGTGACCTGATTTGTCATGCGCTTCCTCCAAGATTTTCTTTCTCGCTTCAGCTGGCACATATACCCTCAGGCGCTCCGGGTTGTGGACATCTGTCTTGCACAGGATCCCGTTCGCGACGACAAAATGCTCTTTCACGCGTCGCTGGCGACGTGGATCTGCGGGTTGCTGGTCTTCCAGGATACTGAAGTACTGTGCGAGCTCGGCATCTTCGTGTTGCATTTCTATAAACCGCCCGCGGCTGAAGGTGGTCAGGTACAGGGAATCGAACTGCATCAAATTTACGTGCACTTTTGTTAATCCTTTCCCCCCAACGTATCTTGACAGGGCATCAGGCACAACATTCTCTCGCCCTTTCACATACTCCACCTCGAACGAGTAGCGCTGAAGGCGATTGCTCCACCTCGTTAGTCTCCCACTCCAGTTTTTTGCGCGGTGCAGCCATTGGAGATTCCGGTGGTCTGTTCTCACAATAAAGTGTCCTCCGGCCAGATAAACATGAAAGGTTTCGATGGCCCACACCACGGCCAGGCACTCGAGTTCTCCGACGGTGTAATTTCTCTCTGCCCCCCGCAGGGAACGACTGGCGTACTGAATCACACGTTTCTCCCCCTCCTTTTCTTGATAGAGTACTGCGCCCACGGCCGTGATTGAAGCGTCGCACTGGACATAAAAAACGTCAGAAAAATCAGCGTGGTAGAGGCGAAGCTGTTCACAGACGGCGTCCTTCAGTTTATCTAGGGCTCCTTGATGTTGATCCGTCCATTTCCATGCCTTTCCTTGTTTCAGCAGTTCAAATAGGGGTGACGCAAGTTCGCTGAAGTTCTGTATGAAGCGCCGGTGCCACGTAAATATCCCTAGAAGGCGCTGGACTCCTTTCCTTGATGTCGGGGGCTCAAGCTTCCTTATCGTTTCAAACTTCACTGGGTCCTGCCTCACGCCTTGCGCGTCTATGATGTGGCCCAAAAATTGCACTTCCGGTTGAAAGAAAGCCGATTTCTCGAGTTTAATTGTCATTCCCGCATCTCGTAATTTAGTGAGGATCAGGCTTAGATGTTCGAAATGTTCTTCCACGTTTCTTGAAAAGCACAAGATGTCATCAACATACCACAGACAGAAATCTTTCACTTCGTCTCCGAGCACTTCCGCCATGGCGTTCGTGAAAGCTTGCACGCCGTTGGAGATTCCGAACGGAACGACGGTAAACTCATACAAGTTATCCTCGAATCCGAAGGCTGTATAAGGCATGCTCTGTTCGCACAAGGGAACCTGCCAGAATCCAGATAACATATCGATTTTTGAGAACGCGTGCTTTCCATGGAACAGTTGTAGGGTGTCCTGTAGTTTTAATGTTCTGACGCGTTCCAGCTTACACCTCGTATTTAGCGCGCGAAAATCTCCGCAAATTCTGAGGCTATTGTCAAATTTCTTCACCACGAGTAGAGGATTCAAATGTACGGAGCGTGATTTCCTAATTACGCCCCACTCCAGCATCTGCTGCAGCTGCCGACGCACTTCCGGTCGATGTGTAAACGCTATCGGGTAAGGCTTACTGACAACTGGACTTTCTCCCTCGACACGGATTTCATGCGTATACTTCCGGCACTTTCCTGGCCTTTCATCAAGAACGACGGCATTATCCCTCAAAAGATTGGCGAAAACTTGCTTCTGGCTCGCTGAGAGATTCTCACATGAAGCAACTGCGGAGTGCAATCTTTCCTGTACTCCTTTGTCGCGGTCGACCTCTGAACATAAAGCGACGACGGGCTGGAACTCGCCCTCTTCTCCTGCGCATGACCTCCAGAACTCGACGTTGAACTCTTCGTCGCGATTATTCAAGGTTACAAAGTGTCGACCGATGTTAAGCACAGACGCATACCGGCTCAGGAAATCCATTCCTAGCAGCAGGTCCACGGACAATGACTGGACCACCAGAACCTCAACCTCAACATGATGTTCATCCAGCGTTGCCTGCAGAATGGTGTGACCGAGAGGCCTCTCCCTCGCTTTGCCCGAGAAATCGATGAGTCTAAAGTCTCGTACGTGCCGAAGTTGTGGCCTGCGCACTCCCTTTGTCACGCGCCGCCAAGTTGCCTCCGAGCATAAGCTTGCCTCACTTCCCGTGTCTAGGAGCCCCATCACAATTTCATCGCCCACTCGCAGTTGTACATGTGGCGATTTCGAAGGCCAGCGGTCCTCGTGACTTTCCTCGGCTTCTTCGTCGGCGTGGATCTCCTCGTCCAGCCAAGCGGCACGAATCCTGATCGGCGTGGTCTTTGTTACATCCGGGTGGTTCGGCTCAAGCGAAGGTGGATCAGGTGTAGTCTGCCCCGCATCCGAGCCCCGACGCGAGACTTTTATTAGTTTCCCGGATGCTGGTATCCCGACGGTCCTGGCCTGGGCGAACCGCGTCTGGAATTCGGCCTGGTCTCTTCTCTCGTTGGGCTCCGTTGCGTCCTCGCTCCACGGCGTCCTGCATCTCCCCGATCTGACTCCGGGCTGACCGACCTGCTATCCGCGTGGCGCTGATAAAAGCCATCCCGGACTTGGCCGTTCTGAAAAAAGCCGTCGTTTCTCCTTGGTGACGCACGAGTCTGACCTCCACGCCGTCTCCTTCCTCTGAACGGGCGTCTTCGTCGCGGTGAAGGTGGACCTTGCAGCTGGCGGTTCCTTTCAGCCCCTGGAGCGTGGTGCTGTCCTTTCCATCCCTGCTGGACTAGATGAACGCGCGGGTGTTTATTCCGGTGCGACGAATCATCTTCCGGTCGGGGCCGCTTGCTAAACTTCTCACCCCTGGTTTTCTGCCTCTCCTCCTCGCACTGAAACAGATTTTCCAGTGTGAGGGACATCGCGTCGGCGTCAAACACGCATGCTCCATTGAGGTGACGACGAATCTCGTGCGGAAAATGGTACACCAGAGCGGCTATTATCTCCGCCGTGGTCATTTGGGGTTGCAGAGACTTGAACTCATTGTACCGTTTCCAAAAGTACTGGGCATACGTGAGTCCTCCGCCCCTGTCGTATCGTTCGTTTCGCACCTGCATCAGCATCCTCTCGACCTGCAGGGGACGTTGAAAATAAGTGAGAAACGCTTCTTTGAACTCCTCATATGAATTGAAGTTCCCCTCGTTCCTGTCCATCCAGTTCTTGGCCCGGTCCTGCATTAAACCTTTCAGAATCAGAAGCCTATCCTCGTCTGTCAGACCTAACTCACGGGCGGTAGAATTAAATTCCTCGAGGTACGTGGAAGGAAGAATTCTGTCAGCACCCGAAAATTTTTTGAAGTGCTTCCGGTATTCGGGCGGAAACAGAGCTCTCCTGGCGGACGATGGGTCAAAGCGTAAATTTTCCTCCCCCTGCTCGCGGCGCGGACTCAACCGTGGTGACGCAGCGTCTTCTCTTCGAAGGGGGCGGGGCGTTCCTGGAGCTCGCTGGTCGCTTTCCCCGTTCGAACAAGTGGCGACGTCGGCTGCCGGTGGTGACGTCAATCTGGGCTCCCGCGACGATTGTGAAGTGCCGCTGCTAGTCACGCTCAGTTGACGCACTTTCATCTCGAGGTCCTCAATCCGATCGGAATTCCCTTCGGCTCGAACTGAAATCTCTCTCACTTGTCGCCCCAGGGAGTCTATGCCACGGTCACATGTCGCTTCCAGCTGCACGCATTGTCGGGCCATCTGCTGCATACCTTCCTCCTGGTCGCGCACGCTCTGAGACAGTGTTGCCATCTGGTTCTCTTGCCGGTCGATCCGCACGTTGGTGTCGGCGATTTTGGCTTCGACACGGGATTCGCATTCCTGTACCCGAGTGACGAGTTCTTGCGTTATCACCTCACCGGAAGTACGGATGGTCTCCTGGAGGCGGTCTTCCGTCACTTGCATCTGGGTGCTGATGGCCTCTATCTTCCTTTGGGTGGCTTCCATCCCGCTTCGCGTGGCTTCCATCTTAGCTTCGATTCCGCTTCGCGTGGCCTCCATCTTAGCTTCGATTCCGCTTCGCGTGGCCTCCATCTTAGCTTCCATCCGTAGTAGCATCTCGATGATCTGTTGGGAGTTGGTACCACTGAGGCTAGCTGCTTCGTTGACCCGTTCTGCACCTCCCGGAGAAACCGGTTGCGCGCTGACCTCATTGGCTTGGCCCCCGCTGTTCGGTAGGCTGGTTTCTTCAACGTCGCACCGGGAACAGACCTGTCTAGCTGTGCAGACATTTTCACTTTCTGGGAACTCCTCGCTGCAGACATCGCAAATCACCCTTACGTCACTCATGTTTAAGTTCTCGATGCGGCGGTTGCGCAATTTCATGAAATCAAATATTCAACCCTCGGTCGATTCTCAATGCTCGCTGACAAGCGTAAACGTGAGCGCTCACAATATATACCAATATATGTATTTAAACAATTCACAAACGAAAAGAGATAAGGGCGGTCGATTCCCTTTTGCCAGAACTCAACTTAACGCCTAATGCCATATGCCAAACAAAAATTTTAAAATGCCTAACGCCTTAAGTAGCTGCCCTACTACCTTAACAAAATAAACGCCTAATATCTCAATTACCACCTCACGTCAAAATATAACACAATAAAATCTCAGAATGAAACACAGTTACATGACACCAAAATACGCCTGACGTAGCCCTTACAAAAACGACATATGCACCTGCACTGAGGGTGCTTTCGATTTAAAATGTACCGGTCCCTGTGTTCGCGGCGCCAAAAATGTATGCTACGCCCTCCCTTGCCCGGGAAAACAAATGCAACCACTACCTAGATAGAGGCGGCAAAATCTCCCTCGGACAAGCGAAATAGCGTTGCGGTCCAGGTTAAGTTCGTGTGTAGGAACCGGTGACCGACAGTGCGTAGTGATAAGCCATATCGAATAAACACAAAGACATATGTACTTTCAGATTACCACCTCTTTACCTGTAGCCGGGAAGCGGCTAGCTGCCTACCTGAAAATCACGGGTAGCGACATGCATACGGAAAATGATATAGCCCAAAATTAACATGAAAATAAAAAGTATATTCAATTCATAACCAACAAAAATGGAATCATTACAGGTCCCCACACTTGCACTCTCACATTCTTTCTCAGATTCAATCCTCATGGGGTCATCGACACAAGAAATTATACATGACATGTACAGGTTTTATGGCGACAAGCCCTAATTATTGCATTCTCAATTAATTTTATCTTACTTTTTGTCTAATCAGGTCATTTGTGATTTTTTGCTCCAGTGCTACTTAAATCCTAGCCAGCCCTTACTTAAGTTCACCTTTTGTTTTTAAAAAGAAACTAGTCGGCGCGGTGACAATACATTACTTGACCAGTATAAACCAAAGGCGTCTCAACGGCAATTACATTCACGTGGGCGGACGTTTTCCGTTTACAAGACCTCACGTGGTTCAAACATAACAAATAACCTCCGTTGAGTGACGCAAACCTATACTCGCTAGCAGGCGGGACTTAAACACTTCGCCGCGACGAGCAATTCACCTTACTAGGCAAATACTTTTACTAAATAATCACACATGCGACCTGACATAGCTAGCAGCGACACAGCACTGACACATAAAAATGAACAAACCTCAAGTAGATTATGCAATTAAGCGGGCGGCGCTTTACTCTAATAGTACGCACTTTAAACAAATACAAAGGAGCACAAACAACAATAAATTTAAGACCATTAAAAATATCACAAGGAAAAAAAAATTGACCTGAGACGAATAGATTACAAATGACAAGCGCGACGGGAGTTTGATATAAAATTTCGAGTTGAGTGGGGGTTTCAAAATGTCGACGAATTTCAAGGGCGTTCTCTAAATCAATCGGGCCGTCACGTGTTAAGGTTCACACAGATGAATACTTTACCATCTCTCAGCTTCCGGGGTGCGTCCTGGCGTCTTTATGGGCGATTGAAAACACATAGTATCCACGCGAAAGGTTTCTTTGGTCGCGACGATGAAGATGCGAAAAGGATTCAAACACATAGTTCCCCGGCTTCTCTTCCTCTCGGGATCGGTGGATCTCCGTGATATGGCGCGGTTCGGGCGTCGCATCTGAGCGGTCGTTGTAGGCGTCGTCGGGGCGTCAACATCTCTCTCTACATCTCTCTGTCGCGGCTGGTAGGCGTCGTCGGCATCGTCGGGGCGTCAACATCTCTCTCTACGTCTCTCGGTCGCAGCTGGTAGGCGTCGTCGGCGTCGTCGGGGCGTCAACGTGGCGGATGGTAGGCGTCGTCGGCGTATCAACAGGGCGGCGTTCGACGTTCTCTCCCTCTCCATGGCGGCGGATAGGCATCATTCGGCGTAGTTTCTTCTGACGTCGGGCGAATCGACGTAACGCCCTCATCTCCTTTCTTCCTCTAGCCCGCCATAGTTTCCGGTGTTCCTTGTTTCTCAAAAATTATAAATGGCGTAAGGTAATCACGGAAACACGGTTTCGCTTCAACTTCCCCCAGCGGTTGAGGTAGGCGCACTCGTGTAGACTTACTGCCTATCACACACACTGGTGTTCGCACAACACAACAAAGTTCACTGTACACGAAAGGTAGCGCGAAGATGCTCTCGTTCCAAGAATCGCGGCAAAACTGTATATGGAGACTTAGCACGGAGCTGCTCTCACTACAAGGATCGCGGTAAGACTGTGTATCGAAAAACCATGTCCTTCGTTTTATTTGGATTTCGAAAAGAGACGCTAGGCGCACGTTGGAGTGACGCTTCCGCAGAGGTTATTCCACCACGCTCTATTGTCTCCAAAGTAGGACGGACCGTGTCCGAAGTTTACTCAGACGGATTAAGCTTCCGCCTGGCTGTCGCCCATAGCTCAATTGCAATCGCTGTCCACAAACTGATCAATTAGAACCGATTTGATCTGGCGTCCGTAATTGTCGCTTGATCGTGACGAAACTCCACACATCTGTCCTTGCACATATGCCGCTGCGCTGGTATAAGTTTCACACGAATCTGACCGTTGGAAACCGAGATATTTAAATGTTTGTCATTACGGTCGAATTTCCTAAGCTTTACACGCATAGCGTGACCCTTCAGGTGCTCACCCTTAACACAAGCGAATGTCTCGTTCCTCCCGTCGGCTTGGCAAAAATCAAGTATGTAATCTTACAAATTAAAACACTCAACACTTTGAATCAACACGTCTTTTTACCGCTACATACATGAATAATAATGATAATGATAATGACGGTAAATCTGACTGTCACAATATAACAAATGTACAATGCATTGTGCAAAAACTGTCAACTTTGCATTATAAGCAGAAAATTAAACCAGTTTGCCCTAGAAATACATTTTAAGAATAGCCCAAAATAGCATGCGTAATAGAAAATTAAGAAAACTTTCTGATGCATAAAAGTACTGACTAGTGCTGAATGAATCAATTACTGTAAAATATTATTCTCTGATTCAAGTAATTTAACTGTAAACATCATCTTTTGTGTGTAAAATATAATTGTTAGTTGAACTGATAAGTACAAATATTAACTTTATACGCCTTTATGCACTCTAAATAACATAACTTTGATATACAAATTAGTAACAATTTGTTAAAATTAAGTTAAAGTGTAGAATTGTTTTCTTATATAAATATAAAGTAGTAAAAATACTAAACAAATAATTCCTTCTTTTCCTATTTAAAGGATGCCAAGCAGTGTAAACCAGTTGTTAGTGGCTAAATAACATAAAATTTGAAGGCAGTAACAATATTTTTAAAAAATACTGTTTTTTACCTAACTTTGTGAATTAAATACTAGTACATTTTGTCAAATTATAAATAATATATACCTATTTCTTTGATATTTGTACTAAAGTGAAGAAAATGTTACTAAAACTTGGCTAGTACAGCAAATCTGAGACTTTTAGCTTTATTTGTCCGTAACTGGATATAATTGTAACTTGTTAATCTCGCCAAACACAATCTTTCCCTCAATTTTGGAAGCTAGCTGAACTTTAGCGTTTCGAATTACATATAGTGAAGGCCTCTATAGTGGAAAAATACACCCAGTCTGTAAAAAATTTGGAAATGTTGTCTCCTTCTCTGTCGAACCAGACCAAGAGTGTTCTCAAGTGTTTCAATATATTTCTTAACATAACTAACTTTTCAAAAATGCAGGTAGCTTAGTTGGTATAGCGCTAGGCTTTTAACCTATCTGTCCAGGGTTCAAGTCCCTGGCAGGGTTGTTACAATTTTAGATTTTGTCATCGGATCTTGTGCAGACTTCAAATTTCATAAGTTATAAGCAATCTAAGTTAATTTTGGGAGTGGGCCAAATTGGTTCCTCATATAAAAAGCAATGACCAAATTGGTCGTAGCGCCTATGACCCTACTTGGGTTCATCCTCCAAAACATCTGCTTCGAGTCTCCGATGCCATGGTGGAGCCCGTTCAGGTTCTACCGCCCACAAGTGCGTTCCTTCGCCAATCCACCGAAGGTGAGAATAATAGAGCGCAACCCTCTATATATACATTTAGCTCACTGTTGGTCACCCCTTGATCTAGTTATTTTCATGCAATCACCTACATTTAGTGAATTTTGCCGTCTTTCTGTTTGATCTGTTAAATAAGCCAGTCAATAAAAATATACTTACATAGAAAAATCCTGATATAGTTGGATTCTCAAAAATATGTACAATCAGTGTTCTTGATACATTTAGCACCTGAGATAGTATAAATCAAAATCTAGTTAGTGTTGGCATGTGTGCTTCTGGTACATGTAGTTACTTGAAAAAGCAAATATTGGTTGTGTAAAAAATAGCCTCCTTGTGAAACAATGAAAAATTAACATTATATCCTCATAGCATTAGTTGCAACTGCTTCTTGCAGATTAACAAAGCTCTGGCGTGTGGTCCTACGTCACCTATAATCCTTTGTAAGGTTCGTGTTGTCCTATAAATTGTCGATATACATGCTAAGTCCCTAGTTACAGCCTAAGCTTTTAGCTTCAATAAATGTATTTTAGTCCTCGGAGACATATATTGATCTTAGAGTAAAAAATAAACCTCGTATAATAAACCAAATGGAAATAACCCAAGTGTTGATGCACCCAAAGAAGCCAGTAATACTTCAAAAATACCTTGAAAAAGGCTATAAAGCTAAATAATTCTTCTAGAATAGTAAAAAAGTTTGGAAAATGGACCTAGGCCCCTAAGCCGTCTGTTCAACTTCGTATTGTAATTATATTGTTAAATTGTTATATGTAAGGGGAAAAAACAATATTAGTAAGCGTCCAAATATGGACCCTCGGTAATGGGGTTTCAGACCTCATAGACACATCATAATTTTCGTTACACTAAAAAATTGCCCTCGTATAAAAGCAAATAGTTGAAATGTTAAACATTTCGTGTACTTTATCCAGTAAGCCTTAGCTAGAAATACAATAAATGCGTTACAGACATAAAAATTAAGCAAGCTTTGATATTCTAGTGGCACATAATAAGTATAAAATATCCTTTAAAATACTCTGACAAATAGTTGTGGGTTGTCTGAGATCAAAATTTTCAAGTCCTCTCTCCTGCATAAATAGGCTCTAGAATTCACTAAGCCTCAAAATAATATTGGGTACATAAAATAAAAAGCAGATGGAGAGTGGTGCTGATCGCATCATCTCCAAAATAGGAAAAACAAAAGTATATAGAGCTCTATCTGGTATATTTAGAAAACTTTTACCTAGTATAAAAGTAACAAAATACTCAGCAAACTCTAAAATAAACAAACTTTCCTACGTGGCAGGCGTAACCTGCCCTAAATAAATACATATAGAAATACAGAACCAAAAATAGCATAGTGGAAATCAGTAAACCCTAATAATAATAATAATAATAATAATAATAATAATATATTCTGTGGCTTACATTTTAGCTAAAAGTACTTTTTTTTAGTGTTTTTGAAAAAAATTAAATAAATACTAAACTCTAAGTTAAAAATTTGTAAATGTATATATGATACAAAACAAAATAAATAAAAATTAATACATACCCTGCAAAAAATCAATAAAAAAGTTGAAAACCTCTCTTTGTGCATCCAAAATATAATAACAAATCCTTCCTGACTGGATTAAATTGTGTTATTTGAGTAATAATAAGCCTAAACTTGTAAAATAAAAGGGTAGTACTTGTCAAAACATACTTTTGCATCCAAAATATAATTCAAAACACATCTAAATTGTGTTATTTGAGTAAACTAGAGAATAATCCTGTAAACTTGGAAAAAATCTCTCTCTCTCTCTCTCTCTCTCTCTCTCTCTCTCTCTCTCTCTCTCTCTCTGTGTGTGTGTGTGTGTGTGTGTGTGTGTCTTTGAGAGTTCAAAATGTAATAAAAATGGTGCCTGAATAATATAAATAGTGTCATTTGAGTAAATATTAGGCTAAACTTGTAAAATAAACAAATAAAAGTTGAGAACACACACTTTGTGTGTCGAAAATGTAACTAAAAATCTTTCCTGAACAGATAGAATTGTGTTATTTGAGTAATAATAAGCCTAAACTTGTGAAATAAACAGATAGAAGTTGAGAACACACACTTTGTGTGTCGAAAATGTAACTAAAAATCTTTCCTGAACAGATAGAATTGTGTTATTTGAGTAATAATAAGCCTAAACTTGTGAAATAAACAGATAGAAGTTGAGAACACACACTTTGTGTGTCGAAAATGCGACTAAAAGTCTTCCCTGAACAGATTGAATTGTATTATTTTGGTAATAATAAGCCTAAACTTGTGAAATAAACAGATAGAAATTGAGATCACACACTCTGTGTGTCGAAAATATAACTAAAAGTCTTTCCTGAACAGATTGAATTGTGTTATTTTGGTAATAATAAACCTAAACTTGTGAAATAAACAGATAGAAGTTGAGAACACACACTTTGTGTGTCGAAAATGTAACTAAAAGTCTTTCCTGAACAGATAGAATTGTGTTATTTGAGTAAAAATAGGTATAAAATTGT
The DNA here is from genome assembly GCF_977018435.1 of Lepisma saccharinum. Lineage (NCBI taxonomy): Eukaryota > Metazoa > Arthropoda > Insecta > Zygentoma > Lepismatidae > Lepisma > Lepisma saccharinum. The sequence goes on from NC_139231.1 coordinate 105,337,250, forward strand.
AAAATAATAAATTAAAAAGTTGTAAAAAATGTCTTTGTGAGTCCAAAATTTAATAAAAAATGTTGCCTGAATAGTATAAATAGTGTTATTTTGATAAAAAATTAACATAAAATTGTAAAATAATAAGTTAAAATTTGAAAAAAAATGTCTTTGTAAATACAAAATTCAATAAAAAATGTTGCCTGAATAGTACAAATAGTGTTATTTTGGTAAAAATTAACATAAAGTTGTAAAATAATAAGTTAAAAGTTGAAAAAATGTCTTTGTGAGTCCAAAATTTAATAAAAAATGTTGCCTGAATAGTATAAATAGTGTTATTTTGGTAAAAATTAACATAAAAATTGTAAAATAATAAGTTAAAAGTTGAAAAAAAGTCTTTGTGAATCCAAAATTAATGAAAAAATGTTGCCTGAATAGTATAAATAGTGTTATTTTGGTAAAAAATTAACATAAAGTTGTAAAATAATAAGTTAAAAGTTGAGAAAATGTCTTTGTGAATCCAAAATTAATGAAAAAATGTTGCCTGAATAGTATAAATAGTGTTATTTTGGTAAAAAATTAAGATAAAGTTGTAAAATAATAAGTTAAAAGTTGAGAAAATGTCTTTGTGAATCCAAAATTAATGAAAAAATGTTGCCTGAATAGTATAAGTAGTGTTATTTTGGTAAAAATTAACATAAAGTTGTAAAATAATAAGTTAAAAGTTGAAAAAAATGTCTTTGTGAATCCAAAATTAATAAAAAATGTTGCCTGAATAGTATAAATAGTGTTATTTTGTAAAAATAAGGATAAGCTGTGAAAATGTTTGACATAAAGTCAAAGTTTGGTAAAAAATAAACTCAAAATTAAGTTAAATAGCACACAGTAACATACATTTACTATATAAATTAATAATCAAAGGGTCCTAGGTTCGTTACCCCGTGATAAAAGCAAATGCTGAAAACTGTAGGCCCCGTCCCTGATAGCTCTCCCTTCTTCATAGTACAGATAAAAAAACCCTGCGCTAAAGCGGCCTGTGCCTTGGAGGCAACCCTGAGCGGAATATTAATTGGCGGCGGAAACCAGTTCTACAAGCGACGCATAGCTTCAAAATTTAACCCTTGCTGCGCATTTCCAGACATCCTTTGTTGTCTGGTTGAATCCCTCCCCTGCCCTACGGCATTGCATACCTTTCTCCTGTTCTTGCGGACTGGTTAACCTTGGAAAAACCGGTTCTGATTGGTCAATCGGGTTCTGACGTTGTGACGTCATTTGACCTTGAACGCACACTCCCCAAATTCCTTTCTCCTCTACCTGCGCGGAATATTAATTCATTCTCTCTGTCTGGCATCAGACTCAGCTCACACGTTATACATAGTTCGTCTCCGCTCAATATATTACATGCGATATAACATTATTACATAGTACACAATAAATATTACCGTTGCATATCGCGGGTTCGAGTACCGGGACCGTCTTCTTTCGTACCATTAACACCTCTCATAGCGGTTCATAAACCATAGAAAACTTATTTTCAATATTATAAACATTAATTATTATCGATTTATACATTACATACTTTGCAGTAATGAATATAAAACCATATGCATAGCGTTTAGTACCTCTAATTACCTTCTATATACATATTTTTCATAAAATAAATAATTATATATTCATAAAAAGTTATAAACATGCAAATACATAAATGTAAAGTATTCTAAGTACTTGCAAATGAATTCTAAGTACGTGCAAATTAATTAAAACCCGTGCAAATTAGTTCTAAGTACATGCAAATTAAAGACCACCCACGCAGCGACCGACGTTATCTAATGTACCTACTACTAATGTCCAGCAACCTTACACGGTAATTTCATAAATACAGTAAAACCTCGTTAATCCGGACTAATGGGGGTGGGGTAAGTTGACCGGTTTAACGAATGTCCGGATTAACTGAAATAACCTAAAAGAACAGTAGAAAGTGCATTAAAACTCCGTTTATAGCAACAAAACACGTTTATTATAGTGTATTGCAACGCCAAGGGGGCTTTGACGTCACTTGGGGTTTTGCTCAGGGTGGTTCATGGATACTTCAATAGTACATTTGTTTAATGTTTATTTTCTCTCTAATTTACACAAGGTTCCGTAAGTTCGGATATATAATACCAGAATTGCGTATGTAGCATAATGCCCAGCCTCTAATACACTATGTTCTAAAATACTAAGTTATAAAGTCTAAGTTCTAAGTTCCAATCCTATAAGTAACTGAATGGAGATAATCTAAGGCGCCATACTATAGAAGAATATAGTAAAGTCCTTTTTTACCTAAGATTGGCAGAAGCGACACCATCAGCGTCAGGCAGCAATTCCCCTGGTACAGGATGCTGTTTTCCTAAAGGGGTTTTTTTTATACCATTTCAGTCAGCGTGTCTCGATACTTGCCCTAACCTTCAAGAGACCTTTTCTATTCCAGTGGCCATTTTCGCATAAGTCCATTTCCTACTGTCTTGCCCTTCAGAGGACAAACTATCAGGGCGATCACTATCTCATGCACGTTGAGGGGTTGGGGGGTCCACATGTGCATGTGGAGACCTTGGTTGAGGACACTAGCAATTGCTATCTGACCTCGTCTCCTCTAATGACAGATTATCTCACTCTTGTGTTTGCTAGGCCACATCCTGTTATTTAACTGTGTTGTTTACCAGAATAAGGGAAAGATGCTATCTTTCCTTTGACTTTTCCTAGAGGAAGTATCGGACTCGCTATCTCTGTGGCTTGTTTGGCAGAAGCCTGCACAATAAGGATTTTACTTAATGCAACTAATTGTTTGAGACTAGTGTCACTATTGCCAATACAATAAAGAATTTTGCCCGTTACATAACTCCCCACCTTATCTTAGATGGTCTCCATCTAATGTCAGTTACGTCCTAAAATTCAACTGCCCTCGTATATGGCAAAAGATTTAAAAGAAATAATAATATAAAGAAATTAAAAATTGAAAATAATAATAAAGTGGAATAATAATGAAACTGAATAACAAAACAAACTGATAATGTAATAATAATAAAATACCAGAAATAATAATAAATGAATATTGATACTAGTGAATCATATAGAGGGCATATCATTTAAATGTATGCACTGCATAATCCTAACTATTTTCTCAAGTCCTAACTGTTTAACTATAATTAAAAATGTAGGTTCTCATTGATCCTGACTAAATATCAATATACTCATCAATTACATTATTCAATCTATGAGGATCTTAAGATCCTAGTTACTTAACCTAGATAGTTATGATTTACACAACGTCTGTGTAATGTTACAGTACACTTCTTACATATTGAACATTATATATAAGTGTTTTCTTCTTTTGTTGCAATCATTGATTTTGTCTACATGATAGTCGTAAGTTTCACATCTAAGTGTGTGTACTCCTTCTTCATTGCACATAGGAGTTAAGAAATGTTTATACATTATGTATTTCGTTGATTACAGTTTTACTCATCGTTTATTTCCTGAAGAAGTCCGTTTTCCTTATATGTCAATAAATTGAATTCTGAATGTCACTGCATGGAAAGTTCCAACTGGAGACTGCATTCAGAGGAATTGAAATATGTTGGGGTCACACAACAGGTTGTCACTGGGGATTGAAGTATGCCTGGGTCAATCTGAAGTTGTCTGGATACAACTGGAATATTTTGGGGCGAATCTCAATTCACCGGGGGTAGTGCTGACGTCGATGTTACTGGGTAGAGTAAGTTCTCTCTGGCCGGGTCATTGGTTGTCCGACTCTGGAATATGGCAGCATCATCCACTCAAACAATGGAATGGAAATGGAATCTGTAACTGAGAAGCATCTATAAACAAGTTGATTTTTCTTAGCCTTCCAAAATACATTCGTATATAGGTGGGCCTTTCGGGGCCTCATATGAGGGTGGCCTTATAGCGGTTGCTCTCATGGCAACTGGAACATTAACATTTCTACGTTTTCTGACATTTATGCGATATATAATCCAGAAAATAAGACTGAACAAGACACAAGTCATTAAGGAGAGCCAAATATATATAAGCAATTTGGAATCTGATTTGTTACCTTCTGGAAGTTCTACGGCAGTCGAAATTCTACAGATAGGGATATCTTGTATATCTAGGGTGCATTCATAGCTTGTTTTATTAGTCTGGGAGTAATCTACCCAATTAATAGGTAATATCCTCGAAATTTGGGCTTTCGTCGGGTTTGGAAGTATACATGGGAATTGAGCTTGATAACATGCATTAAAGATGCAAAGATTGCACTGACATCCTAATTGGATCACCAGTGTTCCAAAAGGAGATTCTCGTTGAAAACTGAAAAGAATACTTTCACATTTTACATTAATTTCAACATTAGAAGGGATTAATAAAAGGTAAGTGGAAACATTAAACAGAATTGGAGAAATAATCCATGGGTTTTCAATGCATTTCAAGGGACAGTATTTTACTTGATTAGGTACGTCGTTTTGAATATTTGAAAGTATGCATCGATTTTCGGGAGTGTACATATCTCTAAAGGGAGTTATAAAACAGAGGGTGTCTTGAGAAAAATCACAAAGAGGTTTGTATAGTGTTTCACTTTTGGTGTCATATACAACGTTAGAAGTGGACAGAGGTGTAACGCAAGTCCTTTCGTAGTATTGAAAAGGTAACGGTCTAAAGTTATACGCAATATAAATTGCAGACTTGTGCACAAGTGGTACTTTAACAGCTACTAAAGCAGTTGTGGAACTAATAGTACACTCTACTATGGGAATATTATAATATTGTCCTAATTTACTCATAGGAATAGCTAGAGTATAGTTATAGTTACTTGTTCTTTGGACTACAGTCTTTAGGTGATCTTGCAATAATTGGAATGAAATTAATGCGGGATGTGGAATTTTACTTTGGCAAGAGGAGGTAAGAACATGAAATAACTCGGGCACGTAGTTCAGGGGTAAGTCCTTAATAGTAACCCAATTTTGGGCCGGAAAGTATTGTATGCGGTCGTAAATTTCATTAATGTCTGTGTCTTTTAAGAATAAAGTCCTTATATGTGTTTTAGTGGCTCTAAAATAACTCCATCCTTGTACTGCTGGGTCGGTTAAAATAGAAGTATTCCCTAGTGAAGCGGGTAATTTTTCCCAATCTAGATAGATTGAAGTGATGGGAGTATACTGCAATCGATATATCAAGGGAACTGAAGTTTCATATAGAATGGGAGAGTCCACTTGATTTTTATATAGGCTAGAAGTTATAAAAGTTCTCATGGTTAGTCCATTAATAGTGGGGGCGAGAGACATCATAAGGAGTAAATGTGCGGTCAGTCATGCTGTCATGGTTAAATGTGCTGGAACGCGTCCAGGATTGTGTGTACGTGGAGCAGGTTTAGGTATTGGCCTATTCCTAGTTGGAATATGGAGTCTAGGAGCTTCGTCGTTCATGAAAAAGATAGGATTAGGATGAGAGTGATTGATTCGATTAAACATTGGAGTTGCATTGCAGCAACATTTCTTGTACTGTTTCCCTATCCAATACAGGATTATCGCAAACAAAATAAGAATTAGTGAGACTATTATATAGGTAAGAATATCATCGAATGTATCTAGTCCAAAACTTAAGGCTTCAACATTGTTAATTTGATTAAGAGAAACCATTTGAGTGGTTAACAGTCGAAATTTATATATAGTCCATGCAATCAAAATAGTGAGACCTATGTTCCATATTATTATAAGTGAAGTTTTAACATGATTGTTTCCAGGATAAGGAAGTTTTGGCAAGTCTTCTAAGTTGTCTAAATTACTTATGTCATTAGTCATGGGTTCAGTTTGAGTTGTAATCTTTAAGAAAGGAATCTTTTCTGGCCACGCTGTATCTAAACAATCGTTAAAGTGTTTAAATTCAGCAGCTTTTGTCCCGGCAAATAATACATCGATCTTCATGGTTGGAATTTTTCCCCATGAGGCAGGTAATATGTGATAGAATTTAATATTATCGCTTGTTTTACTTGAACAAGGAAAAGTTCGGGGGATGAATGTTTCTTGAGTTATAGTGAGAGAGCAGTGGCAAGGCAATGTTATTTCTAGTGCTCCTGGTTCGTTAGCATATGTATGGAGATTAAACGTCTCGTTATGACACTCGCCTGTTATCACTAAGGGCGGATTCGTTATGACATAATGGTCTGGAGCTATTTCAGTAATGATAACATTATTTCCGTCGTAGCACTGAAACATGCAGTATCCTGCTAGTTCTTTTATAGTGGCACCTTGTCGTATTTTTTGTGCACAAGAGTTTCCTAACGTTGCATCGTGACCATAACGTGGGATGTAACACATTGGTGAATTGTGTGGATCACATGTGGATAAAAAGGTTCCTGATAATAGTCGAATAGATTGAGAACTTGTTGCTGAAAACAGAGGTGGGTGTATTATATTGCAAGTATTATTTTCCCATCGAAAAGGAACTGCTAGGAATTCCTCTAATATTACATTTTCACCAATTCTCGTAATGGGGATTTTCAGATTAATTGCCACTTGTGTTGTTGTGAATAAACAGTGGGCCAAGGGCATGGTGTAATACTTCATTAATTGAGAAATTGGAACAGCTAATTGGTAAACCTTTTTCCCTAAGGAAAATTGTAAACGTTTTAAATCTCTTCTCAAAACTTGAGGTGTGATTAAAATTAAGGGAATTTTATTAGCAAAACATGAGGTTCTTATTTCTCTTAATTCTGAATTTCTGGAGTTACTTAGAATTATTTGGTGTAAAATAACTGACTGTAAGGCAAGACGATAGAATTTATATGTGGTAGCATTTTCATCCCTAATTAATTCTGAAGATACATCCATAATTCTAGTTCGTAGGAGATTTATTTGTTTCTCCATGGTTACTAGTGTATCGTTTGTCTGACTAATGGACTCACGAATCTGAGTTCTTATGACATGTAGTTGCTGGTGTTCTTCTTTTAAGCTTGAAGTGATTTTATGAAGTTCTGCATTAAGTGTTCGTTCGTTTACTAAGAGTTGTTGGAATTGTTGTTCACTGACAATTCCACAACACCAACTCGCAAAGTTTCCAATGAAATTTAGACCTAAGCCTCTCTTAACTCTTTCAAAGTCATCTGTTGGAGTGTTGAATACTATTCCTGTGGTATTTAGATGCGTTAACATTAAAGATTGATAATCACTTACCAATTTATCCAGCGTATTGAATACCTGCATATCATGATATGCGTCTACCTGATTGATCTGTACCCCTTTGGTAAGATCCAGTATTGCTGGGTTGATTACCATAGGTGGTGTGAGATCTTCGGTGTATGTCAGAGGGACACTCCCCTCGTATAGTGTCACCTGCGGAAGCTGTTTCCAGTATGCTCCAGGCATCAGTTTTATGGTCGGGCTAGACCACGTCCAGTCCAAAATAAAAAGTAACAGAAGGAGTGACATCATGGACATTTCTGGAACTAAAAAACGTATGAGTGGCACAATTCTCACTAAGAATCACTCCCCGTAACAGGTATTGCGTCGTCTCGAAGCAAGGAAGAAACAAATCTCTGAGAAAGATTGATTAACATAAACTATATAGATAAAATAACACAAGAATTCAAATAAACAGTAACACATGAAAATGGAATAATAAACTTAACCTAAAGAATTTACATTTGAATGGAGGCATATGAATAGGTTATTCCTCATATAGGCCTAGACGGGCCTCCAGATATAAGGGCCAATAATGGAATATACCATCCTTCAAATCGAAGTGTGTGTGTAGGGTCCAAAGGTCACCTGCATTCTTAATGATTCGGCGAATACCTCCTCCGAAAGACTGTGTAAAGTCTCGAAGCCAGTCCTCTCGCCAGGTGAGAGAGGGAAGGCGTGCTAATGCAAGTCTCAAAAACATGATGAGGTCAGAAATGACAAAAAAGTAGGAGGGGGTTCCTCGAGGCAAGACTATATCTAACACTTTAAATCCGGCATGAATGTAGGGGTTGCGGGGTGCAACAAACATCATGGGAAAATCAAAGACCAGGAAATTGTAGAGGAGGGCCTCTACTTCACCGTCGTAGGTGGGTGGAACAAATAAAAGTTGGATATCCACCGCATCTGTCATTCGTACTGGTTGCGGTGATGGAAAAATATCTGGTAAGTCAAAATCAAACTCGGAAGGAGATGTGAATGGGATGCTCTCATCCAAAGGCACATCAATATCAAGTAAATCATTCCCTACTGGAGAATGAAGAAATGGAATTGTAGAGAGACTGGAAATACTTACTTCATCTGCTTCATCCATCTCTACATCCATTGTGGAATTAACTTGGTTAATAAGCAAAAAAGTCCAAGGTCTTATCAGCTATACGAAAGTCGCAATCAAACTTCCAGTTCAATGAGTATTTCTCATAACATGTAGCTACAAAATCACGTAACTTGAGAAACGATGAAAACAAAAAGTCCTCTTTTTCTGTCAAAGTAGCGTCGCAGGCTTGGACGTATTTAATGAACAACAAAAGTTCACTTTGAAGTGCGTCCTCACATACAGAAGAGGCAATATTGCCTACTTCTGGCAAGGTAAAAACATCATATCCCAACCTGGTTATCCAAGTATCTACGTTAATAGCCATTACCTGAACAAGGGGGAATAAAGTTTCAAATTCTGACACTTAAAAGGATTACTTATTGAATACAAAATCTAACGCTACAGAGGCGTTACTTATCAAATCAATCGCGATATACAAAATAAACACTATGCTGGAAATAGAGGTGTGCTTGGTAATGAAAAGAACGTTATGGAATGTATAGGCCTATACAAAAATGGTAGTAGGTATTGTCAGAAATGGAGACATCACTTAAGGAGTAGCCCTCTGCAAGAATTCATCCAGGTCCTTTAGGAACTGTATTACTTCGTCATTTGTTTTAGAGTCGGCGCGAATAGGAAATTGTCTGTAAATGCCTGCCTTAATGTGCATGCGCACAAAGTTGCGAACAATTTCTGTGCAATCGTCAAAAAATTTCGTCGCTGTTTGTGTCTTGTACATAAGCAATAAATACTGGTTGATTTTCTTAATTTTATGGGTTTCGAGCACTTTAGAAACTGGTACATTTAATTGGGTCGCTAGTTCCTCAACAACCGACTGAAATTGGGGTCCATCGGAAGTAATTAGCAATGCAACATCGTCTACAATAATTTTACCGTGAGACATAAGGAGAGTCAAAATAAGCCAAAATACATTACATCTAATTTACTAACACACAATTAGAGTATAAGAAATAATCGATTATAATCTCGAAGCTAGTATCATACAGCAAGATTGGAGTTTCCTTGTAATGAATAATAAAAATGGCTAAAGAAAGCGATATTTCGTTATCTGTCGTAAAAAAAAAAACGTAGGTCAGTCGTGTTTAATAAAAATTGAAAAGTAGGATGCAAGGCTATGTACTGGTATCGTGTAGCAAGGCGCCCTAATTGGATATTATCCCACGAGGAGGATATTCAACTGAGAAAATAAAATAAGCCGAGTTTAGCGAGGTAAATAAAAGTCCTGCTGCTAATAGCCGATCAGGCAATGGAAGGAAAAATCACATTCATACCTTTGGTTTTCTAATGCCGTGTGTTATAGTATATTCAAAATTGTAATTCCTGAAAATAAAAAAAAGTAATGTATTCATTTGCAGAAACGAGGAGGATAAAGAAAACAATTGCATGTATTTTCGCGTGGGTGTTTTATAGCGTTGAAATTGACGAAGTCTTCACGGTTCCTGCCGGAAGTAGATAAGATTAGCTCGGTCGCTGCAGTCTTCCGAGCATTATCAAAGGGAGGAGGAAAATTAGCCTGGTTCTGTTATGAGCTCAAGATTGAACGAAGGGTTTCGGGTTGGAATTTTAGCTAGCTTAGCGTTCGATCTTTTCTCATATACAGGGCTATTCAGCGAAAAATAAACAATTTTCAAGATTTATAGATTTCATGATAGGGGCTTGAAATTTGAAAGGTATGACATCTACCACTTAAGCTTTAAGAATCTGATGCGTATTTACACATCGAGTTACCTTTTTAATCCTTTTATGTCCCTTACGCTATATCTCGTGACCAAAATTTCTTCATTCGAGCTAGATTAACTCGTAAGACCTTTTTACCTTTGACTTTCTCTACGTCGTATACATTTCTACCTCTAATATGAATTATGCGGTACGGACCGTCATATTTTCGTCTTAGCTTATCTGAAAGACCTTTTTTCTTTGCTGGCATGTGTATCATGACCAGATCGTCGATTGCATAAGCTGGTTTTTGTCTATTAGCGTCGAAACGTCGTTTACCTTGTTGATGGCGTTTATCCTGCCTTTCTTTAGTTATTTCCTGCACTGAAAGTAAGTGTTTCCGAAAGCTATCGGAAAATGGGTCTGTGGGGTTTGCATTTAAACCAACTTCTAGAGGAAATTGGGGCTTTCGTCCAAACATAATTTCATAGGGCGAAAAACCTATTCCTTCTAATGGACTGCAATTATAAGCATACACACAAAGATCGAGGTATGAGACCCAATCTTTTTGGTTTTTGGAGATATACTTACTTATCATTGTGGCCATAGTGTGATTTAACTTTTCTACCTTCCCGTTAGTTTGAGGGTGGTAACCACTTGTATTCAAATGTTTAATTTTTAGTTCTGCCAGCACATTTTCGACCAGGGCCGCTTGATATACAGATCCTCGATCTGTTAGTATAGACCGAATGGGGCCGAAAACTGTAAAGATTTTGTGAACAAAGAATTTCGCGACTTGTTTAGCAGAAATGCTTTTCAGTGGTTGGGCCACGACCCAAGAAGATAACAGATCAATACCAAATATGATATACTTGTACCCACAAGAAGAAGTGATCGGGCCAAAGATATCAGAAGACCATCGCTCACCTACGCTGCCCAGGGAGAGAGGGTGTAAAAATCCTTGTCGTTTCCCTGTGGGCGTATTCTTTTCTTGGCAAATTGGGCAAGATCGGACGTAATGAAGTACATCCTTACGAGCAGTTTTCCAGTAATAACGCTCAAATACCTTTTGAAGACTTTTGCTCTGTCCTGTATGACCTCCAGTGTATGGACTGTCATGTATATCTGATAAAACATCTGCTATCATATTGGTGGGAATAACTAGCAATTTCCGATTCTTATTTAACCTATATAGGACTCCTTGATCTAATGCATAGTATCTGACGCTAAGGTGGTTTGGATCGCGCTCTTTGAGTGAAATAAGTGTACGTATTTCGGGGTCTGCTAATTGTCTCTTCCTGATCTCTGCTTGTCGCTTATTGGGTTCTGAGTTCGATGGAACGAAAGTGGAATAATTGGGTTGTTCATCATCATCCAACAATTCTACCATGTCTCCGTGATCAACGTAATCTCTCTCTTCATCAGAGAGCTTGGTCACTGGCGACCGGCTGAGGCAATCTGGGACGCAGTGTAAACGTCCTGGCTTGTGTTTTATTTGAAAGGTAAATTCCGAAAGTCGTAGAGCCCAGCGTGATAAGCGCCCTGACAAATCTCGGCTACGCTGGAGCCAACACGCACCTGAATTATCGACCACGGCGGTAAAAAATGTGTCAGTCAAATACTGACGAAAATGCAAAACTGAGAAAACTAGACAATACACTTCCTTTTCGTAAATACTATAATTTACTTGAGCACCTGTGAATAATCGTGAGCAATACGAAATTGGTTGTACCATAGTCTTCTTACTGTTATTAGGGTCAGGTATGCGATGACAAAGGACTGATCCAAAGTCTATTTTACTAGCGTCACAGTGCAATTCTATGGGGAGTTTGGGGTCAAAATGACTTAACACAGGGGCGGATGATAGGCACTGCTTTAACTTATTAAAAGCGGCCAACTGGGTTTCACCCATACGAAATGGGGCTCCTTTTTTAGTCAGGTCAGTTAGGGGTTTGGCTATCAAACTGAAAGAGGGAACGAATCGCCTGAAAAATCCGCAACATCCAAGGAAGCTACGTATCCCTTTCAACGTAGTTGGAGGTGGAAGATCTAAAATGGCAGAAACCTTTTTAGGGTTTACTCCCACTCCATTTCTACCAATAATATGGCCAAGGATTTCAGCCTCTGTATATCCTATACGGCATTTTGAAGGTTTCGCCTTGAGGTTCGATTTCTGTAGGGCGAGAAAAGTTTTCTCTAACCTTTCTAAATGTTGAGGCCAGTCGGGGCTGAAAACAACTATATCGTCCAGAAAAACGCATAGACTGTTCCATTTGAGTCCTGCAAATACTTTATCTACGCATCGTTGAAATGCAGCAGGGGCGTTCGCGAGACCGAAAGGTAACCTACAAAACTCAAACGTACCTTCACTGGATACGAACGCGGTTTTGTGTCTGTCTTCTTCAGCGATTGAAAGTTGCCAATACGCACTGAAAAGGTCTAAATGAGAAATGTACTGGACTCCACTAAGATAATGAATAATATCTTGAATTGTAGGGAGATTCCAAACCTGGACAATCATTTTCTCATTTAATTGTCGATAGTCAATACACATGCGTACAGAATTGTCTCGCTTACCTACCAACAGGATAGGGGCACCGTAAGCGGACTCACTTTCTCGTATAATCCCAAGATCAAGCATTCTATGGATTTCTTGTTTTATAAATTCCCGTTGATTGGGGGACACTCTGTAAGGGGTTCTTCGTACCGGTATGTCATCCTTCAGTGGAATCTTTACTTCGTAAACATTTGTAATTCCCAGTTCTTCAGGTGTTGCTGCAAAACAAGATCTATACTTTTGCAAAAGTTCTATTACTTGTTGCCGTTGTAAAGATGACAATTCAGGTGAAATATCCACGTCTGTTTTGATATCGAACTCTTTCTCACTTTTCTGCAAGGTACTTTTAAACTGTTCGATATTTATAGCATCTATTTCCTGTAAACTTGAATTTACGGCATTGGAAGAAATATCGACAGGTTCATGTAAAAGTCCTAGAACGTAATTTGCGGGAAGGACTACCGCGAAGTGATTCATATTTATGACTGGAACATAAAGTGTATTAGTAGTATTAATCAGGAGTCTCGGCATAAGACAACGATGTTGGTCATATAGACCATCATGAGCTTCTAGAATGAAATCTCTATTTGGTGGAACAAATTTGGAAAAAGAAATTGCTAATTCTGCATACTGGTGGGGTTCTAAAGTTACCGTATGCAAAGAGATGGTCTTTAATTTACGTTCCTCTGGGGATCTTTCTTCCCCCTCCTCGCCGTGTGAAGACGGAAGTTGCTCGGGGAGCAGTTTATCAGTTGCGTCACTGGTATCAGGCGATGCAATATGTTCGCTGTTGGGAAAGGTTTTATCTGCGGTTTCGCCTCGAGCTGTTTCCTGTTTTTCCCCAACATGTTTTGTCGAAGAAGACTGATGCAAAGTCCCCTCGTTGCTAGTCTGATTAAAATGAACAAATTTACGAGGCTTTTGTAAAATATGTGGAATAATGATGGTTTCTTTTAGTCTGTGCTCCGAACCGTGAAGTTCATGATTCAGACCCGTATTCCCTTCCAAAACTTTATTGAAACTGTTTGCCTTCTCGCCTTTTCTCAAACTGAGGCCCAGAGTTCGATTCTCTGACTGAACCTTATTTCTATTGTCGTCATTTGGCGTTTCTTGCATCATTGAGCATTTATTATGTTTTTTCTTCTCATATCTATTCCTAATCTCGTCTGAACATGTAGAAACAGTTGCGTCAGTGACATACGGAACAAAGGAATGTTTACGTCGATTTAAATGCAAGCCTGAGGGTGTCAAGTGTGTCACGAAGCGATTAAAGAAATCTGCTCCTAATATAATCCTGTTACGCAATGAAGCATTTGCACAAATTGCCAAGGGCATGGTGAATCTATGAGGACCGATCCAAAAATAAAAATCACATACAGGAGTATTTTTGCTAGCTACTCCTGAAAGAGTGGATAACGTAACAGATCCTGTTTTTCTTGCTGTAATAGAAAAATTTGGGGGAAGCATACCAATGAATAAAAGACTACAAGTGCTGCCTGTGTCAACTAAGGCAGGAATTTTCTTCCGAAAAATGTTTATGCTAATCGTTGGACGATAATTTTGATATTTATTTTGCTGTGAGAAGGAAGAACAATTGAATGCACAATGAGGCTGATTATGCAGGGGTTTTATTTTACTTGGGCGTAAGCGACCCCTGAGACGCTCTCCCCTTACACGTTTGGGTTTCCTTGGTATGGAGATGGAGTTCTAGGCTCGCGCTGAGGAGTTTCTCTCTGATTTCTCTCAAAATTTCGGTCGTAGCGGCCTCTGAAATTTTGTCCTCTTATAGAAAAAGTCCCTCTTCCGCGTCCCGTAGAATAAGATCCTCGTTTAGGGCATGCTCTAGCAAAATGATATCGCGAACCACAAGTGTAGCAAAGTTTTTCATTGTCCCTGTTACTGTTTGGGCGGCCCCTGTAAGATGAACGTCCTCTATTATTTGTGTTTCCACGGAAAGAACTTGCATTGGGGGTAGAACCATTTTGTGAACCATTACCAGAACTAGACTGATCCATAGTGTGAACATAACGTGTTTGCTGTCCATTTCGGCCTGTTACATGTCCCTGTTTCTCTGTGTGCCCACGCACAACTTGGGCGTAAGTTTTTGATGCAATTTCGGCCTGTCGTTTTGCACGTTCTAACAGTCGTAAATTAGCAAGCAAGTCATCCAACGTTTTGGATTTCATAGTTATGAGTTTTTCTGTGTCCTTAGCTTCTAACCCGTTACACATGAAGTTTATTTTACCTTCGTCCGTCATGTTGGGATCTGCTTTCTGACATAACTTGAGAATGTCGTAAAAGTAATTTTCAATAGACTCGGTATGTTGCTTTTTCCGTGCTGCTAATTCAAGATATGCCTGGCCTACAGGTAATAGCGGCTGAAATGCTTTGGTAAGAGTTTCCTCAATCTGCGCAAATCCCGCTAAGTTTTCTAACATGGTCCGGTTTAAATCCCAGTATGCAAGAGCACTTTTCTTTAGATATGCCGGTAAAAACATAACTTTCTGTGCTTCGGTCCATCCCAAAATGTTAGCTACTCTATTGTGTTAAAAAATTCGGTAATACTTTCACCTGGATCTGCGTTAAAATTGTCTGGTTGGATAGAAGGAACTCGTGCATAACTGGGTGTTGTAGTGGCAGCTTCACCACTACCGCTTTGAGTATGGTCTGGCATTGTACCTGCGGTATCGCGATCCTCAGGGAGAGGTGTTCGTAATGCTTCTGCGGAACACCCAGGGAGAGGGCACGTTATACGGGCACTAAGAAGGGGTTTGGTGTCACCGGATGCCTGTTGGCGTGTTAAACCATGAAAGGGGAAAGTCAACCGAACACAAAAGTGGGTATTCAAGAATCGAAACAACGACCAGATCGAAACGAATGAAATCCATACGAAAGAACATAACGACAACACAACCAATCTAATGGACAACACCTAATCGCCCAGAGACAAAACAATAAAAGGACCAACAACAGAGAGACAACACACCCATGTGTATGAAATACCACATAACAACAAAAAGAACCAAATAGGTACCAGAATACTACCCTCTGCCGCAATATGGCAGAGAAAGCCGCACCTCCACCACTTATGCAACGCCAAGGGGGCTTTGACGTCACTTGGGGTTTTGCTCAGGGTGGTTCATGGATACTTCAATAGTACATTTGTTTAATGTTTATTTTCTCTCTAATTTACACAAGGTTCCGTAAGTTCGGATATATAATACCAGAATTGCGTATGTAGCATAATGCCCAGCCTCTAATACACTATGTTCTAAAATACTAAGTTATAAAGTCTAAGTTCTAAGTTCCAATCCTATAAGTAACTGAATGGAGATAATCTAAGGCGCCATACTATAGAAGAATATAGTAAAGTCCTTTTTTACCTAAGATTGGCAGAAGCGACACCATCAGCGTCAGGCAGCAATTCCCCTGGTACAGGATGCTGTTTTCCTAAAGGGGTTTTTTTTATACCATTTCAGTCAGCGTGTCTCGATACTTGCCCTAACCTTCAAGAGACCTTTTCTATTCCAGTGGCCATTTTCGCATAAGTCCATTTCCTACTGTCTTGCCCTTCAGAGGACAAACTATCAGGGCGATCACTATCTCATGCACGTTGAGGGGTTGGGGGGTCCACATGTGCATGTGGAGACCTTGGTTGAGGACACTAGCGATTGCTATCTGACCTCGTCTCCTCTAATGACAGATTATCTCACTCTTGTGTTTGCTAGGCCACATCCTGTTATTTAACTGTGTTGTTTACCAGAATAAGGGAAAGATGCTATCTTTCCTTTGACTTTTCCTAGAGGAAGTATCGGACTCGCTATCTCTGTGGCTTGTTTGGCAGAAGCCTGCACAATAAGGATTTTACTTAATGCAACTAATTGTTTGAGACTAGTGTCACTATTGCCAATACAATAAAGAATTTTGCCCGTTACAGTATTTAAAGAACATATGCCTAAATACACTATTTCTACAGTACAAAGTATGCGGGAAACAATTTCATCAGTGGTTGACTGCCTTTTCTTTGGGAAGTTTTCTTGTTGACTTCTAGCCACATTTAAAACCTTGCATTTTTTTTGCCTGTCCGGATTAAGCGAAGTCCGGCTTATCCGGGTCCGGATTAACAAAGTTTTACTGTATATGTTTTCATTCAAAAATGGCTGGTAAACGCACACAATATTTTCTTCAAATTAGCCCTTCCAGCACTTCGTAAACCTCCAGGACATCATTACATGAACTTTCGCATGGGAATCTAAGTTCTCACAATTATATCGTTTTCAAGGCTTCTCTTTTTTTTTCCCTTCCAAATTCTCACGATACTGAGCTGTTAACATGCAGTTCCTGAGTGCACACGAATCACAGTTCCCTCTTTAGGATTCCCCTTTCCTTCCTTTCACGCGCAAGAGAAAGACGTAATCAAACATTTTTTTTAAAGGTGAACGTATCTCCAGTGGCTGGGAAGGTCACCTGGTAAGTTCGTGTACTTTCCAGTCTCCTTGGGGTCTATGCACAGTGCACAGCTCGTAATGACGGGGTACCTGTCTGACTCCCAACGCGACATTCAGCGAATCGTCACGATTCTGGGATCTGCAGCTCTGGTTGGGATCTTGCTGTGTGCTCTGTGGTGGGTTATTTCAGGAGTCAGAACTTACATACTCTCGCCTTTCTTGCAACCTGACCTCAGGAAGACGTTCGGGACTTGGGCAGGTTAGTCACATACCAGAGAGAGAATTTGATGGGAGTCTTTTGTGTGTGTGTGTGTGTGCGTGTGAGTGAGTGAGTGAGTGAGCGAGTGAGTGAGAGAGAGAGAGAGAGAGAGAGAGAGAGAGAGAGAGAGAGAGAGAGAGAGAGAGAGAGAGAGAGAGAGCACCGTAAACACCGATATATTGTTCACAGCATGAACCAATGTGAAACATTAGTTCACTGAGGCTTTGTTCTACTACTACTGGTTCTTAAAGAAACGCCATATCCATGCTGTACGCGGTACAAATTCAGTTACCACCGAGGTTCCGGGTTCGATACCCGGTGGAGGCACATAGTGGTTCGGATTCCACTTTAAACTGTAGGTCCAGTCCCAATTAGCCTTACTGTGCATACAGGGGATTTAAAATACTAACTCAAATCAGTTACCACAGACATTATTTTTTCTGTCGGAAAACGACAAAAGTCTTAGCACATGATGGACACACTGTGTAAATAATCAGAGTGAATATTCCTGGACAAAAAACTTACGAATCTCCTTTTGATGCATAATATATACTCTGTCCCAGGAATCTTTGGAGCAAGAGAAAGAGAACATATCCTCTGCGCAAGTAGTGGCTCGAGAGGGCTCGACCAACGAACGAGCTAGAGGGAAGGAAATTGCATGTAGGGAGCAACGCGACTGCAGCTAACAGCCGTTTGCAGCAACGCTCACTGCTTCACGTTGCCCCACAGACTCTTAGCACATACTGTCGGATATGTGTGGAAGGTGATACATGCAGGATATAAGGAAGAAGGGTGCTTGCTCTCTCTCTCTCTCTCTCTCTCTCTCTCTCTCTCTCTCTCTCTCTCTCTCGCTCGCTCGCCAATTCCCCTTTTGTAAAACGTGTTGACACGCTGAAATTGTATTTCACAATGAAAACGACGCTACTTAAATATGCAAATGAAGAAGTTCTCTCGGGTTTAAGTATCTACGTCAGTTCCGAAGAACATAAAGAATTTTCGAGAACTGTTGAGTGCTATTTCAATCTCTGTAAGCCCTAAAGAACACACAGAAGCGAACAGCCATCATGAAACGGCTACCACATCACGGATAACCAGGAAACTTCAATACACACTTATGTCACTGAACATCTTATTTATTTGACGGGGGTGTAAGGGGTTAACCTTCTACGTGCAATATCCAATTGTCAGGCTCACTTCTACTGTACGTAGTACACCCTGGACCGCATTTTGCAGACTAAAGAGGCTCTGGTGTATGTTCCTACGGAGAGTATAATCTTCGTAGGGCTGTGTGTGTGTTGTCCTGTGTTTTGTCCTTGTTTGTGCTGAGTGCCCCTTTCCCGTGTTAACGGGGTGTTAACAAGGCGTTGTGACAAAGACAAGAGACGTGAAGTGAAGAAAATAATGTGAAAGAATCATCAATGTAGTCTCCTTTGCAAAATGAACTATAGTTATTTCTTTGGAATGATCAAGAACTGGAAGGCAACATTAATGAGACACCCCTTACCGTGAATTCAGACCAAGACGAGAAACTACGCAACTTACCTTTATGTTTTGATGTATTTCTATACTGAATACCGATTTCAATTGATTGCTTTGGAACATACTATTCTTAGATAAAGATCCTACCATGTTGTGATTAAAGTAACTTTGTTCTTAAAGTAACGCAAGTGCATGACTAATGCTGTCTTTATAAATTAACTTTCAGTTGTAACAGGTTGCACAGATGGCGTTGGGAAGGCTTACTCTCAGCAGCTGGCCAAGAGAGGCGTCAACATTGTCCTCATCAGCAGAAACCCAGAGAAGTTGAAGAAGACAGCGAAGGAAATAGGTAAGTCCACATTTTATAAATTTCTCTCCAGACCAGTATAGGGACAAACTAGAAAGATTCACTGTTTAGTATTTTTTTTAAATATATATTTTGTGAAGAGATTGGTTTGTTCCCAATGTAATTATTATGCGTTGTCCTGAAATTAATTGTTTAAATAAATGCAGCGTAACCAAGCTTTGCTTTAGTCCGCAACATATCTTCAACTTGTAATACTTGTTTTTAAGATTCTAGTTAAAGTTTTTCCTCCAGCAATACAATCTAATAGCAGGTGGAGGCACGTACTTTATGCACAGCTTTGCTTTCAAATGCGATTGCTTTTCTGTGTTACATTGTTTACAAGTCTTGTCGTTACTATGGCGATTTTTTTACTGTTTTTCTAGCATTGTAGGTATTCAAATGAAGGGGGAGGAAAAAACAACAGCTAAGTCAATTTTCTGTTGTAAGCGACGTAGTGTTATCATCTCCGGCCATTTAGATGTTGTGCTTAATTTTACAGCATGCTTTATTTATTTTCATACACTTGACACTTCCATATGTTTTACGCCTTTTCGTTTACATATCCAATATCGTATTGCGAATAAAAGTTCATTTCTCTGTAGTTTGACGAGCATTGACTTACCTGTTTTTTCTCCCTCACCTTTCAAATGATAATTGTAGTAATATATTTTCTTTTATGCAGAAACATCATACAATGTTCAGACGAAGATAATCGTTGCGGACTTCAGTCACGGTCCAAATATTTACCCGAAGATAGAGGAGGAATTGAAGGATGTCCAGGTTGGGATCCTGGGTAAGAGGTATTTTAAGCAATCACTCTAGTTCTAGACGCGAGGATTAAAAAAACCACCACGTCAAGGAATGCGAGTACAAGAGAAATGCTTATTGAAGATTAGGCACACACACTCCTCTACGCTTTGAGGAACCAGGCAACGTCGAAGTCTACTGTGTTTCAAAGGCAACAGATCCCGTTGCGGTAGCAGACGATTCCATGTAGGTAAATCAGAGATAGCGCAAAATCAGGCGAGGCAAGACCGGCTCGGTACCTCCGTGGCGGAGTGGTTAGCTCAGCGTTCTACGACGCCAGGGGTTCCGGCCGAGTGGGATACGGAAACGGGGAACAAGCTTCACGCTGTTAAGCCCACCATAGGTGCTTGGCGTTCCTCGTCCCGCCCCTCTCGGCGAGAAGAAGTTATTCTTACCCGCATGCGTCTAGGACACAGCCGTCTAACGCATAGTCACTTGTTACAGGGGCTGGACCCTCCGTTGTGTCGTGTTTGTAATGCTGTTCTAAGCATTCGACACATTCTCGTTGAATGTGTCGATCTTGCTTACCTCCGGCAGACTTTTAACCTTTCCGGCTGTTTGTCATCCCTCTTGGTTTGTTTCTTCTGACTTTTTAATGTGTTGTGTTTGTCTCGTGCAGGTCTTTTTACAATCTTGCACTTTTAGTTTTTTCCCAAGGGGCTATTTACACCCCTTTTTTAGGTTTCAGTCAGAATTTTAGATAAGGGGATCTTTCCCCGTATACAAAGAAGGGTGCAAAATGGCCATAAGTGCCGACGCACCCAGTAATTTTAAATCAATCCATCAATCAAGCCAGGGGTTCCGGGTTCGAGTCCCAGGTAAGGCATGGGTATTTGTATTAGTCCAAAAGAGAAAAACTGAGAAATGAAAAATTGAGAAATAAATGAAAAAGGGGGGATACTACCGCTTAGGGGTATTACTTTTGTGTAGTAAAAATAAATAAAAATAAAAATAATAAAAAATAAAAGTGCTAGAGCAATGGCACGGTATGCCAGAGACCCGGGTTCGAGTCCTGGTCGAGCCTGCAGTTTTTGCTGAAAAAATTCTATAAAGACAGATGCTGTCTACCCAAGCTTCTCCTTCCCACGTGTATTTTTATAACTTACATAACTGCTATATTACAATTCTTGGAATGTGAAAAACACAGTGTGTAACACTAAAGCTACTCGGTGGAGCAACAACATTTTGAGGGTAAGGCCCTGACAAGGGGCTTCCATTGGGTGACATGTGGTCAGCGCATCGAGTCCCGTCGTTGCTGTTATCTGGCTTTTGACACCAGACTAAGCTACTCCTTCAAGTGGCTCTCCAATTGCCCTCATGGTGATGAGTCACCACTGTAATTATGGAGCTCCCACAGGTGATTGAACACGGAACCGCTCGCAGTGAAGGTGAGAGAGTTAACCATTCGGCTATGTATTGCAGTTTTTCATGTAGGTGAGACAGAGAAAATGCCTTTATCAGTTACTCACTGCAAGTCACCCTTGTCACCCTACTTCCCCCTGTCTTCATATCGCAATGCAGTGATTTTCCCATACACCCCTGGCACATTTACCCAACACAAAACTCCTTACCGACAACTGCGGGTTATTTAATAATGCTGTACAGAAAATTAATAACAACAGGCGACATACAGGGTGTATCATAAATAATAGCGCAAACTGTCACAGTTGAAAGTACACGATAATAAAGCATAAAAGTCTCAGTAAACATGGGTCTGCAAACGAGGCGTTTTCGCGATAATTGCGAATGTGTGGTTACAAGTCGCCTCTGACTTCACTGTTTGTAAACGTCGTCCTAGTTGGTAAAATGCTAATAATACAGTAAGATAAGTCATTGGAGATTTCATTACTTTTATTGAACATTCTACTTACTTTAACAAACGTTACTATGTTACATGTTACAATTACTGTACACTCGTACCTGTTAAAGGAAGTGTCCAAAGTGTTGTCCGCGCAACGAGTAAAGCACTCGGTGTTTACACAATGCAATCAGTGACGGCTTCTAACCACACATTTGCAATTATCTCGAAAACGGCTCGTTTGCGGACCCATGTTTACTGACACTTTTTTTGCTTCTATTATCGTTTCAACTGTGTCCGCTTGCGCTATTACGTATTATACACCCTGTATTTTCATGCTCGTTTCTCTTTCAGCCGCCATTGTGACTGCTGTCACTGACGTCACACTCATTTCTTGCAGTTAACAACGTGGGGGTAGCACCCTACCGCCCGAAGTATGTATACGAAATGTTGCCGGAGGAGATTTGGAATGAGATCTTAGTGAACATCGGAGCAACGACAATGATGACCCGTCTACTTCTTCCAGGGATGAAGAGAAGAGGGAGGGGAGCCATTGTCAACATCTCTTCTCTCGCCGAGGAATTGTCTTTTCCACTCTTCAATATATATGCGGCTACCAAGGTAGGTCTATGCCAATGAATGCCTTCAACAAGGGTACACTAAGGAAGGGGTGCAACCCCTCTCAAATGCACGAGAGAAAAGAAGTTGAGGTAAAATTGTGGGAAGCTACATGAAATTTACGGGTATGTAAGTATCTCAGGAGGCACGAAGTTAATAATAAAATGTTCTATTGTGGAAGATAAATTGTGATTCGAAGACACACTGTAAAAGAGGTTAGTGTCAAAATGACACAGACAGATACAGTGGTGTCAGGAGTACCACACCATATTCTGGCCAACGATTAACTGTGGCGATAAAACTGTATTATTGCAAAACACCTCTGATGTTAAAAGTTGACGAAAATGTGGTGCAGACCCACTACCCGTGCTCTTTTGACACTTATTTTTCAGCGCACTGGCAAAAAAATATATTTTCTTTATGAATTAACTTTCATCGGCCCACCTGGTCTGTATTTTAACATTTACAAACAGTTATAAAGCAACTGACACACAGTTGTAATTAAAATAGTTGGTGGGAGGATAATATGTCTTAAAATTTTCTAAAAAGTATGAGGGCAAGCATGCATTAGTCAATACTGTAGACAGTTTCTTCCACTATATGCACCGACAGGGTAGGTGCATTAGGATTTTTAGGTTTTTTTTCTAGTGGCTCTCGTGTTCAACTGGTGTGTTACCAGAACAGATCTTGTCAGATAAGCATTTTGGAGCGTTGTTCTTAAAGACTTCGTGCGGCAAACCGAATGTTACTACAAATGTTTCTTTAAATTGGTAATAATTAGCCAGGATATATAATTTAATCATGAAGGTAGATAATCTAATTACGAAGGTAAGTGGTAATATCTCCGGATATTTTTGGAGTACGTGTTACAACTCTACCAAGAGGAGATAAACTCGGCAAAGTTGCGAACTGAAGTGGACAGTCATTTGCTTTTTCCTCTCGTATTATTTTGGTGCCTGCGTGCTTTGTGTTGCCACATTCTTTTTGCTCATGTGTCCATGAATGGAATATCGTGCTGTGTTATGCATGCAAGTAGAACAAACAATTTATTTATTTATCTACTTATTTATTCAACGAACAATGAGCTTTTGACAACGCAGAGACATAGTAACAATGCAAGCAGTTGAATGCATCACCAACTGCCCCATCAAAAGTGGACGCCATAGCCAGATAGTTTTTTCTCCTCGTGCTACAACTGTATGTTGTTTGGAATTTTTTTTGATATTTCGAAAGGAATAGCTGACAACATTTGTCACTTAAGATCTACATATTATCTACTGTTACTTCTATTTCTGAATAAGAAGATTTCTGTATCTCAACAGGCATACGTACGACACTTCACAGAAACCCTGCAATTCGAATGCCGGAACACCGGAATCGTGGTCCAGAGGCTTAGTCCGGGTATGTTGGCGACCAACATGACGAAGTACAGTCCGTTTGTGCAGAAAAGCTACGTAGGTTTCCCAGATGGCAAGAAATACGCCAGCAGCGCCGTCAACACTCTTGGGGTGACAGACAACACCCCTGGATACTGGATACATTCGATTATCGTAAGTAGCAAAATGTCCGTGTCAGGTTAGTTTCGTTATAAGCAGACCTTGGTCATCTAAAGTTCGACCGGCCACAGAATAAACTTCAGGAAACCCAGACTTTTCGCCTCCAGCTGTGGGAGTTTCAAAGGGGGGAAAACTGTGTTCCCACACGCCTGATTTTTGCCCAGTCGTACACATCTTTTCGTTTGCTACGGGAAGGCAATCATTATGCTTCGCCGTGCTTGGCATTCTTGAGGGTGCCACCTGTTTCGAAAATCGACTCGAAACGAACAATTTACCACGAGAAATGTATTAATTATTTATTTATTTATTAAACAAATGATGCCACAGAATATTGTTCCATTGAGGCATATATGCATTTTGTCCATTACATATATTTGTGCATAACATAGATTTTTTCACTAATTACTATACAGACGAACCCCGCTTTCCTTTCTCCACTGAGCCAGTAAGGCTCTTTTCAATGATTGAAGTGACAGACTGTTTACGTATATCAACGCTCGGATCATTTGCTACCAAAGTGACAGACTGTTTACGTATATCAACGCTCGGATCATTTGCTACCACTTTATTATAAGTTTTACACATTTTCCACATTGGACATATCTTTACAAAATTTGTTCTAGATTTTGGTGCATGAAACAACCCGGGTTTCGGTCTGGATCTCATTTCAGGTACACGATATTGTAATGCAGATAGTAACCCCATGGAGTCTATTTTGTTACTTAGAGTTTTATATAGCGTGCTCATCAAAGTAAGATTAAACCTTTCTGCAATTTCTTCAATGTTAAACTGCGATACAAGCTCAGAGTACGGAGTGAATTTAGGTTACGCTGTCTTCTTTGTACATTATGTACCTCAAGAATTTGGACTGAATCATTTCTATCATGGCCCAAAACCATGGTAACGGTTGAAGTTTTTGCGTGCGATGACGTGTGACCGGCCAAGTGAATGCATCACTTCAATGTGAAGTCACGTGAAATGACAAAACAACAGTGTTGCAGTATGCAGATATTAAACAGCAGAACAAGAACAATGTCTAGATGAGGATGTGTACTACAGGCTATGGAAAAGGAGATGCGATAACCACTAACGCCGTCAAACGGTTGGGCGGGAACTTTACGTCACATACCATGAAGAAGTAATAGGATATGAGCTGATTATGTCCTTTGCGATTAGTCCACTCAGAATTAGTTCACTTCATCAAATGATTTACTAAATCTCATCAATTTACATTTTCGAATTCATTATTTGAGGTTTTTTTTGGTTTAGGTACATCTTCACCGAAGAGAAAATTATGCTCATTTATTTGTTTTCCTTTACCCTCTATATCCAGGGTCAAGGAAGTCAGTAATAAGGTGTGTTATATACAGTGTACGTACAACTATAGATTGAATTGTATCTTCTCCAAATATGATGTATAAAGAAACAAACTGCCGGAGAACTAAGTGAGGTGAGTGTACAATTTTATATTAATATTATAGTGGAACCACAAGCAAAGAAACCTGCGCAGACTCGCGACTCCTGTGCACCATACTCCAGTGTGGAGGGGAGGGGGAGAGTAGAGCATGCTCTCTTATAGTCCGAGTTGAACGGAAGAGGAGGAATGTTCTTTTTCTTGTGGTCGCTCTTGTAAGTAAGGGGAACTGTGATTGGCCATTCATCTATTTTATCACTTCTTCATAATCTCAATTGACTAAAATGGCCGGAAGAGCAAAGTAAATTTATCAAATATAAATACAAACACGTAATAAATAACCAAAATGGAATGAAAAGTTAGCAGTTTGTATTTTTATTGCTTTATGTGAATATGTAGGGAAAAAGCGAGAGAGAATTGTACACCAATGGCAAAGAAATGGTAGGCGAAGTATTTAGCAGGATTATACTCCCTACATTCCTGCTCATAATAAGGAGTCGAAGGTATCTTGCTTAAGGATCTTTCTTCGATGTAAACCTAAAAGTTGACTTTTCAGATTACGTACATAATCTTCTGGGCAGAAATGCGCACTGCAGATTCTAGCATTAGCATGATTCACGTTAGCGTTTCCACACGAATCCAAAGCTCGGTGACCGAAGAATCCTTTTGAAAAACGTATATATTATGTTCAACGTACTTGGAAAATGTATCTTGTGCTGAACTAAAATAAATAATAATAACAAGTGGTGCGCGGTATCTCGGAAAGTCGGGACCGGGATAGGAAAGAAAAATTCCGTCCCGATCACGACTTCAGCAAATGACTTCCCTAAATTTCTGGATCCCGAGCAGTCAGGAAATACAGATTGGTCATTTTAAAACGGTATTAATTCTTGACGTTTTCTACATTGCAAGTGTCTGGAACTTATCGGAAATTGTTAGTTTGCATTCCAGAAATGCAAAGAAAATCACTTATGGTGAAAATGAGAATTTGAGATTTCCCGACTAGTCGAGAAATTGCGAATATTTCCCGTCCCGAATGTCGGGATTAAAAAAAAAAATCCCGTTCCGATCAAAAATATTCTGTCCCGCATAACAATAAGTACCTATCTATATTTATTTTCAATTTGTCTGAAGCCACAAAATGTAAATGGGTGGAAATCCTCATTTGTGTACTCGATTTCCTGTGTTCAGTTTCTGGCATGGTTTCCTATCTGCATAGTGCAACGCTAGCGCATAGATTTGTAATTCATTTCATGGATAAATTCACCTCTTACCGTCGTTTCGTCATTACGAGTAAACAACGGATTGGCCCAACCTATACTTCTAATAACCTTGTATTTACCCATACCACGGCAACTGGACCAAGCCGATTCGTTCTGCGCTTCACGTGACTCTCCCTGGTTTTCAACGGAAAAGAAAAAAGTAGAATTTTGAAGTTTATTCTTTCTCCGAACAGACTTTAAATTAGACGCTAATACTACCAAAGTAGACCCTGATGATAAAGAATTTAATGAAACAAGCGCTAAAACAACTAAAATAGGCAGTGATACTGCTAAAATAAGCGCTAATACTATTAAAATATCACTAATAATACGAAAAAAATGGTGCTAAAACTCCTAAAATAGGCGTTAATACTAATATAATGGCTCATAGTACAGAATAGACTAAAACCTCTAAAAATTGGCGCTAGAATTAAAATAAGACCTATATCTCCTAAAAATAGACTATGATATTCCAAAATTAACGCTGCCAATTTTTGAGTTATTAATATGTAATTTCATGCACTAAAGTGTAAATTACCAACCCTGAGACCTTTTGTAAACAAACCGTCTCACCGATTCGATGTATCACTGAACATGGAGATCTTTCCGCACGCATAGAATTCGCCATGTTGAAAGTGGCACTACATCCATGTTGTTCACATGATTATTTTTAGAAAATAACCAATGTTATAAAATATCATTATGTGCACAAATCTCTAAGCTCATTGAAAGTTACAATGCATATTCCTACAAAATGTTCACACTTATCTTGCCTTGCCATGTCACCAAGTTATTTTACGAAGTGCACTATATTTGGAGGAACAAAAATCGTTATTAGGATGCTTGTCAAAGTTTCCAACCGCAATAAATTTACGAACTTTCTTTGTCTTGTTTTGATCATCATCATCAATATATTTATTGGACTTACAGCATTGCATATGGCTGCTTATGCCCATTATATATTTTGTTTACATAAGATACAATTTACATAAAATCTACAAACAAATTTCAAATACACCCCTATCTATATCAAACCTTAGAAATATACATTACCATGTTATATCATTTTGTCATGCAAGAAAGAAGCCAAATTTATGGGAAATGATTACTGGTGCAAAGAGTTAACCATAAAGATGAAGCAATAAGTAGAAAAGAAAGAACATTGGGTTTAAAGTGAGATGTCATTTGCGGCAGCTTATCGCATACTACAAATTGGCCGTTGTTTTACCTTACGTAATGAATCCTGTAACAACGCTGGATTTTCGTGTGGATTATTTTACTTCTACGAGTTTGCAATGCTTTCTGCATACACGTGGCTTTGTACAGGGTTGGTGATTTGAACTTTAGTCAATTTAGTTGTACTAGTTCAATTTAAGGACTTGTTCACTCAACTAAAAAATACTATTTAGTAGTATACTAAAAGGAGATAATGAATAAAAACACACGAAACGTTCTTGAGCTTCCGAGATAATTTTCGTAGAATTATGAATTGTGTGTTACAACAAACATTAGGGTAGTATTTTAAGAATATTGTTAACAAAACATTATTAGTTTTTGCCAGTTTATTTTGAATGGGATCTTAGTCTGTAAAAACAAACATGAAACTTGCCAATATTTTTACAGAAAAATATTAAAATATGTTTTTTTTAAAGTAAATCCTTCGCCCTTGTTTCTTTCCTTAAGGTCTATATTTGCTGCCAACTAATGCTCATATTCATTAAATACTTAATTTGTTAGTCATATCAGTAATCGTTATAAGCAGAACTTTTAAGTGTACCAACTTGTATGGTGGCATTTAACGCATATATTGTTAATATTACTTTTCGCAAAACTGAATCAAATAGATTTTCATACAAAATTACCGAGGATTAGAAAAACTTTCTAATTTTGGTACAAAAAAAGGAGAAAAAAAAAAAAAGTTATGTGTCGCATCCTATTAACATGGAAGTCTCGCAGCGCCCCGGGGTCTGCAGGGGCCTTATCGCCGCTGCTTGTAAGTTCAACATCTAAGAAGCAGGTAGCGTCTAGATTTGTTAAAATATATGCATGTTAAGCCTAGAAGTACTTGAAAGATTTGAAATTGAATGTAATCAAATTAAAGTTATTCTTAAGATATGTACAGACATACAACCACCGAACAAAAATGTTGCCTATCGTCTCAAGTTGAGACCAATTCAAGTCTTCCAAATAAAAGGGGTCTACCAATCTGAACGTCAGAACATTGAAGGAGTGTTGTGGCAACACTGACTGAAATGACGAGATGGAACTGTGACATCTGTGTGCAGTAGTCTGTGGCAAGTTATCATGAAGAGATACAGAATGCAACAACGTATAGAAATTATTCGAATTTACTACCAAAATTCGTGTTCAGAGGAGGTCCGACATTACAAGAATCCAGAGTTTTATTTTTCTGCTCTCGGATTTGCTTTCCAAAAATACACTTTGCCATCCCGGTTGACCGCGTTTGAACAAATTCTATTAACGGAAGTATGTAGCTTGCTTTCCCCCAAAAATTAGAACATTTCGTCAAAAGCGACAGACATTTCGTGCATTGAGAAGAATTTATGGTCAACATAATTGACCGACAGAACAAACAAAACTGTAGGATTTGGGCAGATGAAAATCCGCAAGTGATTCTGGACGTACCCCTTTATCCTAAGAAAGTGACTGTATGGTGTGGTTTTTGGGCTAATGGCGCGATCGGGCCTTATTTTTTTGAGGACCAACATGGAAATCACATGACTGTCAATGGGGAGCGATACAGGAATATGGTGGTGCAGTGGTGCAGTTTTTGTGGCCTAAACTGGCAAATCTTAACATCATCAGGGCCTCCCCGATGGCGCAGTGGTAGCGTCGTTGCCTTGTAATCAAGGGGTCCCGGGTTCGATACCCGGTGGAGGCACAAGTGGTTCGGATCCCACTTTAAATTGTTGGTCCAGTCGCGATTAGCCTTTCTGTGCATAAAGTGGACTTAAAACAACAAATCAATCAATCAATCAATCAATCAAATCTTAACATCAACAATGTATTTTCCAACGGGACGGTGCAACTTGCCACACAGCTCGCCAAACAATGGAATTATTGCAGGAAAAGTTCCCCGGACGAGTTCTGTCCAGAAAGGGTAATGTGAACTGGCCACCAAGATCATGTGACCTAACCCTCCTGGATTATTTTCTATGGGGTTATGTCAAATCTAAGGTCTATAAGACTAAGCCACGCACAGTTCGTGACCTGAAACGGAACATTGAGGCTATACCGCTCAATATGTGTGCAGACGTGCTGGAAAATTGGACATTCAGAATCCATTCCACCCACCGAAGCAGAGGAGGACATTTGAACGACATATTGTTCAAAACATAATGCCATTGTTTGCTCTTCAAAATAAAAAAAAATATATATGCCATTATCACTTGTGGTTTTCATTCTATCTAATTTTAAAGATCTGACATTCAAATTGGTACACCCTATACAAAAACAACAAAAGAAAACCTAATGGTTGAAAGCCTAACCAAATTCAGCACGGTCTTCATACATTTAAAAGGAAAATGACAAGAACAAAATAGGAAGCGCAGAGGGGTATTTCGGTCAGCACCACCAATTTTAGTATAAGTAGCAATAATAATAATAACACAAATAATTATTAAATACATTTATATAAGTTACTTACTATATATTGCAATAAAACGAGCTGCTGGTTAATTCTCGGTGCGATAGACTTGCCCAAAGTGTAACTAATAGTGTAATATAACTATGCTTTTTACTTTCTTTATACACTAACAGCAAGTATTCTCCAAGCTGCTGCCCCAGCGAGTGATAATGCATGTAGCGTTATTTGTGCTCAACATGTACAGGATAGAGTCTGACTAAGTGATAGAAATACAGCCGTATCGGCTCAAAACTTTCTGAACTTTTTGCAAGTTGGAAACTTGTTAGTGTCTTCGTGTATCCTTTGCTCCTTCATATATACAGTGCGTTCATTTCGATCTGCAGCCGAGAGATCGGGAGAAACGTGGCGGGCGGCGCTGACGGAGATGCCGACATTTGAGGCCTGTAATGCCCGATTATTTTTGTGGACATCTTGCAAAACGAGCACTAACCTGTGTTATAACACGCAAAAGTTCTTCTGTAATTCTTCCAAGTTCCACCCTTATATACACAAATAAATACGCTTTAGAAATTATATTAAGAGCCACAGATAATACTCTGTAAAACATTTTAATCATAGTTTTGACCAGTAACGTCCTGCTTAAGTTTATATCCTTGAAAGAGTTTTGTGTCGATGGGGATCGTTTGGAGGTTTCGAATGTGCAACACTGTATCAAGATTACGCTGCAGACGAACCGTTAAAAGCTAGAGGTGTTCGTGAGCTTCCTTGCAATCCGAAATCTCCTAGCTCAAGTTTTTTGTTCCTTCGCGACTACAGAGCTGTGAATATAGTGGCAGGCAGATGTAAACCAAGAGCGTGTTAATTTCGTACTGTGCGTAAGAGTGTCATTCTTGGTTACTTGCCGTTACTTGTTTGTGTTATTGCAGTGTGTATGTGTGTTGTGTCAGTGAGACGATTGGAATGCCAGCCGCAAGGTTCACGTTAGAACAAAGATTTTTTATGTATGACACGTACGTGAAAACAGACTCGTGTCGAGAAGTGTGTAGGCAATTTGTACATAAATTCCCAGGCGTTTCACCTCCACACAGAGATACGGTTAGACATCTTGTCCTTAAATTACGAGAAACTGGATCGTTAAATTTTAAAACGCCTAAGCAAAAACGACGGATTCTAACTGAAGCAAAACTCGATGATATTGGTGCAGCTTTAGAACGTTCTCCAAACAAACCTCTACGCCGTGTTTCACAAGAGCTGGGCGTGTCAAAATCATCGGCACATTCAGCCAATAAGCTACTAAAATTAATACCGTACTCTTATAACACAGGTTAGTGCTTGTTTTGCAATATTTATATAAATGTCTGCATACGTCGATAAAAATAAGCGGGCATTACAGGCCGCAAATGTCGGCACCTCCGTCAGCGCCGCCCGCCACGTTTCTCCCGATCTCTCGGCTGCAGATCGAAATGGATGCACGGTATCACCATAAGGTTTTTTATAATATACTCGCAAAATGAGTAAGAACAATAACGAAACTATTGAATCTTAAGATGAACAAATGACTTCGATACAAGTAAAGAGCTGCAAGGAGGTATCGCCACATTTTCTACATATGTGCAAACTGTATAAACATGTAATAAAGAGAATGTTCATGTAATAATTAAGAATTAGTCATTTTTTAAGATAACCACTAATATTTGTAATCGGTACATTAAAAGGTGTCACCAAACGAAGTAATTGAGTTCTTGTGAACCTCGTGGGAAGGTTTTATTCCATTGTTGAATTCTACGAGCGACTATGATTTTATTTCCACAAATACACAATTAATGCTAATGTGGTATAAAATTATTATGAAAGTTAATGACTATTACAGGCATTAATAAAGATAATACTACATGTAGGTCGTGAAGTATTCCTTCCCACCACCCGATTTAAATCAATGTTATGTAAAAGCATTAACTGGATGTCAACATGCAAATAATGGGTTGCAATGGTGAGCAATAGAGTGGTTACGCTATGTACAGGGTTAGCCTAAAAGAAATAGACACTTTCAAAGTTTTACAGAAAGAAGAGTTTTAATAATTGGGCTGAAATACATGGTGTGAAGAGTACGTAATGAAGTTTACATTGGTAAGTTACAAGTGTTCTATGTGTGACCCTTTTGTAACACGACATATATCAATGCGATAGTCCAGTTGTCTCCAAACGCGACTTTTCCCCTTGTACAGACAACCAGTTTCCTCAAATATCTTGCTTCAATCGTAGATTGACTGTCTTTTGGGTGGTTGTTTACCATACCGTGTTCTAAAACTACGCTGCACGATAGCAACAGAATTTGTTTTAACAAATTCAATCACGCAGAAACCCTTCTCCACCTGGCTAGCGGCCATACTGCTAGACTTACGTTAAGGGTGCTCACGTGATGTTGACGTCACGAAGAAAAACGAAAAGCGGTGGTCGTAAACTTGAAGATTTTTTCTCTATACAACAGTCCTAAATGCTTTCTGATGTAACAAACAAATTTCAATTTATAAAGCGTTTAAACCGTCTATTTCTTTTAGTCTAACCCTGTATATATGTGTGTGTGTACGAATTGTTGAAGTCCACTTTATTAGGACTGGTTTAAAATAGATCCGAATCACACACAATATGTCTCAACAGTTACCGAACACGAGACTACTTCATTACAAGGCGACGATGTATTTGTATTAATTGCGACGTTCAGGATCAATAGACAAGCCACTCCACGTTTCTCAACGTGTCTTCCCCCGTGGCGGAGTGGTTAGTACATCGCTACGACACTAGGAGTCCCGGGTTCGAATCCCGGCCTGGGCATGGGTGTTTGTGAGTGTCCATTGATCAATTCCATCACGTCATCACTCATCCCCATCTTCGCAAATTAGCCAAAAGTGGCACAAAAGCGAAGTAATATAAAATCAATCAATCAATCAACGTGTCCTCCCAACCGCAGAGCTCGGCTATGGTCCTATTGTGACACTTCACTTGGAAAAGAGCATAAGTTCCTTGTTCCATGTGTTGAAACCACTGAACATATTCTTAACTCATCGCCAATATATTACCCAGTAACTTATATTTGCCACATGGATTTGTGTGCATGTATGTACTATGTATAGATTTGTTAACAACAGCATTCGTTCAAAATGACAACGGGCCATAAATTTGTTTTAACGCGATATAATACTTCATCTCAATTATTGTCATGGTCGGTGCCAGAGGGTGTAAGGGAATGATTTTCCGTAGAATAACAATAAATATGGAAGAAAGTTTCATATTGCACTGTGATAAAGTGATGCGTTTCCAATTTTGGTGGGAATTGTCATGTTTACATTGTAGCACACACCCAATACTTACGGTTCTTTAACTAAAATTTAAAAGTGACTTTTTACAGCAGTCATGAGACATTTCTCTCCTTTTCTTTGGATTGGCCTCGTACATAAATTACTAATGAAATCGCTTAAATTGTATTATCCTTTCTTTCTAAACATGTTATCGAGTCGTTTCATATTCTATATTTTTATTGTACGTATACCTATAGTATAATAAAATCGAACCCCGATTTTAAGTTCCCGGATGATACATTTCCCTCAAATTTTCCTGGTCGCAACGTAGGAAAATGCTATAGTTTTCTCCTGTATTCCACTGTTCTGCATTTACGTTTTTCCACCTTGGTACCATGAAAAACATAAAACAATCATGTTTCACTGCATATTCTGCAATATACTAGATATCTTTACATGCATTATTCCTTTACTAAAAAGCTGCTGTTACGCATTCGTCATAACAAGTGCAAAAACAAACACACTAGATTAAGTGTAATCCTATTACAACAATGGATTCACGAGAGACGTTCACTCGTGTGGGTTCCAGAGTGGACAACTATTTTCAGATGTGGTCAGATTAGGTGGTCATAATCTGCTCGCTCTTTGTCTGTGTGTGTGTGCGTGTGCCAAGTAGGCTACTGGGTGTGCATAAGTGTGGACAAAAACAATTACGGCCCCTCCCAGCTTGATGGCAACGCCTCTTTACTTCAAAACAATATTTTAAAATTGTAATAATGATTTTACAGGACATAAACAGTCATACAAAGAAATAATAACAATATAAGCTTGCTCTGAGGCACTATACATTCTGTACCGAAGAAAACAAATATTTAAATTGCTCTCCCCCCTAAGCCCCCCCCCCACACACACACTGAAATACACGTCGCACAGTAAGCTACGCACGACTGAATTCCGAATTCTAGCAGACTAGCACGGTCTATAATTGTTGTCATCCAACAATGTTTATATTGTCATTTCTGTCAGTTTCCTGCCATTATTTACGTTACACTGTGCAATTGAAAGTTGGTGATCTGTAATGCGAACCTACGGAAATCATTTGAAATATTGCTGTTGTTGCGTAATCATTTCGCATGGCTAACAAACCAAGGTCACGGAAGAAAGGTCTTCTCCCTGAAGTAGATTTCACGGTCAAACAGTACTCGTACGATAATCAAGCGTGGAATTTAACTTCAAGGACACCCTGTACAAATGTTTTTGGAACTTCTTGAAAGTTACAGTTTGAACAATATATAACACCATTATTAATTTTGTTTTCTGAACAATAACTATGAATTCATATATTGTCTGTCCACTGCAAGGACGAAACAATAACTATGAATTCATATATTGTCTGTCCACTGCAAGGACGAAGCTGATATAAACAAATACACGTAGTTGATTGATTTACTTTATTTAACGTCGTATTTCTGCCACTTTCGGCTACAGAGGATTCTACAGGCTGTGGATCCAGACGCCAGAGCCTCGTTAGTCTGCAAAATACAGTCCAGGGTGTACTATATGGAAGTGAGGGTTGGCTTTTGGATACCTTCAGCGAATGTCATCCCTTATACTGCACAAATACACGATGCTACATCACGCCTTGTTACAGTGTGTGCTTATTTTTTTTTTCAGTCATATCGTACTGCTGTTGATTTAGTTACATATCATCTCGTAGGCAAAGAAAAGCATAATAATTTGTGTTTGATACTTAGCAGGAAAATGTTGTAAAGACGATGCAATATATTTTTCTCAGCCTTTGAAGCAAGTCTTTCACACACACTTCAACGAAACATCCTAGTATTTATCTTTATCCAAATCTACTTACAGTTTGTTAAATTCAAAGAAAACTCGGACGTCACTATATATAATTTCAATATATTTTTTACTTATTGATCTACTGTCTTT
Organism: Lepisma saccharinum; assembly: GCF_977018435.1. Classification (NCBI taxonomy): domain Eukaryota; kingdom Metazoa; phylum Arthropoda; class Insecta; order Zygentoma; family Lepismatidae; genus Lepisma; species Lepisma saccharinum. The sequence continues at coordinate 105,372,607 of NC_139231.1, forward strand.
TGTTTTTTCGTTGCTATGCTCAAAATATGTATAGAAATTTATACATCGTAATTTCACATTATCAATAATTAATTATACATCTTACTAATTCAACAACGTTTTGGAACATAACAAAATAGTAATTGATAACAACCTAAATATCATAATGCATGTTAAACCCAAAATTAAACAATAAATAATAAATGAAATAAATGAACATCTTTGGGTCAGTCACAATACGCACCCCTTCCGGGTGAAAATTTTCGACTTATTTAAGATCTGTAAATATCGAAAATTTTACATTTAGTTACAAACTTGTGAACATTGCATTTTTAAATTACAACATAAATTATATTTTTTTTCAAACAATATTAATTCAGTTCACTATGATCTCCGTGAATCAAACTTGACTGACATATTCTTCATTTTGTTTTAGTTGCATGCATTCAGTACATTAAACTAAATACAATATTCTTGAATATGCAAATATCCAACATTTTTCATTGTAGAAGTGTCCGTAGTTACCTTAACCTAATTACATTCAAGAATTATTTAGGCAAATTTAAGCAACTCTGTTTTCCTGTCGGCTGAACAATTAAACTTCTTTACATTAGACAAATTTTGCTTATTTACAGATTTCTTCCCATCTAGAGACATAAGTTCCACATAATTGTTCTTAACATTTTTAACTAAGTAAGGACCTAACCATAAATCCATAAATTTGTGAATTTTCTTATTAAGAAAGCTGCTCTTCTCGTGGTTTTTAACAAGAACAGTATCGTTGACTGCGATTGTGATACTCCTTCCATCCTCTTTCTTCGGTTTGGTTATAGCCTTTTTCTTCATTCTTGTTTTTGCCATTAGACATTTATTCTGCCATGTCACCTTCTACAGTTCAGATGGCCAATTAATTTGATGAAATACTGTATTCTTGACATTATCATGAAGAAACAATTCATTCGGCGTAAATCCTGTAACCTCAGATACCGAACTGTTTAAAAGTCCAATGATTACACTTAAGTGTTTAAACCACTGCTGATGATTATCCTTTGTGTATAGTCTTAGTAGCCTGATTATTTCCTTATTGTATCGCTCAATTGGGTTGGCGAAAGGTGAATACACTGATGTTGTAACATGTTTTATTCCATTCGATTCCACAAAACTCTTCCACTCAGCTGATCGAAATTGAGATCCATTGTCAGACAAAATTACTTTAGAAAGTGGATAGTGATAAAAATATTGCAGTTGGAACTTATTTATAATTTCCTTGGTTGTAGCTTTTCTCAAAGGGTAGGTCATTATAAATTTCGACATAACGTCCACTATTGTTATAATAAAGCTATAACCTTGTGATTTCGGTAAAGGTCCAATAAGGTCTATAGAAAGCATACTGTGAGGGGTTGTAGTATGTACATGCAAAATTTCTTTATCAATTTTTAAGACTGCCTGCTTAGTCTTTGCACATGTTAAGCAGTTTCTCAGATATTCCTTAATAGTATCTTTCATTTTTGGCCAATAAAAACAATCTTTGCATTTATTATGAACCTTAAAATATCCAAAATGTCCTTGCTTATCGTGAAGTCGATGTAAAATTTTAGGTACCAACTCCCTTGGAACTACCAGTTTCCACTTATCGTCTGGAAAGTGCTTCAGAAACAGAAGACCGTCATGGAATGTGTAAATCTCTTTGGATCCTTTCGAAGTATTGCCTTCCTTTAAATGCCATATAATTTCAGAACAGCATTGATCCAGTCTTTGACTCTCCTTCCAAAAGTCAACTGTGTCCTCATCAACAATATCTAGATTCAAATAATTAATGTATAATTCATTGATGAGAGGAACGCCTGTAGATAAATCAGGATACCTACTAAGAGTATCGGCAGCTTGGTTGCAAGTTCCAGGTATATGATGCACGGAATAATCAAATCCTTGTAGTTTTAAGGACCATCTGTTGAGTCTCTGATTTAATGACTTCGCAGACTCCAGCCATGATAATGATTTGTGATCAGTATACAAATGAACTTTGGTTCCAGCAACATATATATAAAATTTTTCAAAAGCAAAAAGAATTGCCAAACATTCGATCTCGTGCGTACTGTAAGTCACCTCATTACCGCGAAGAACTCTGCTTGCATATTGTATAATTTTGAGATCCTCTACTGAAGTGTCGTCATTTTGCCATAAAACCGCACCGATCCCCTTCTTCGAGCCATCTACATTTATGTTGAAAGGTTTTGAAAAATCAGGTTGTGCTAAACCCTCGGGAGATATAACTAACTCACGTAACTTCTCAAATGCCTTTGAATGCAATTCCTTCCACATCCAAGGAACATCAGATTTCAGAAGTTCATAAAGAGGCTGAGCAGTTTCTGCAAATTTATTTAGAAATTTTCGTCTCCAGTTGACCAAGCCAAGGAATTTACAAAGAGCTCTTTTGTTATTAGGTGTCGGAAAATTTATTATTGCAGAATTCTTGCTTGAATCAACTTTAATTTGGCTTCCAGAAACTATATGG